>NC_090657.1:104917333-105217333 GCF_040937935.1 Hyperolius riggenbachi
TACTAGCACATGTGTGTGTGTGTGTGTGTGTCTCTCTCTCTCACAGAAGTGTGCACTTACTAGCACGTGTGTGTGTGTGTCTCTCATAGAAGTGTGCACTTACTTACTAGCACATGTGTGTGTATCTCTCTCTCTCACAGGAGTGTGCACTTACTAGCGTGTGTGTGTGTGTGTGTGTGTGTGTGTGTGTGTGTGTGTGTGTGTGTGTGTGTGTCTCACAGGAGTGTGCACTTACTTACTAGCACATGTGTGTGTGTCTCTCTCACAGGAGTGTGCACTTACTAGCACGTGTGTGTGTGTGTCTCTCTCTCTCACAGGAGTGTGCACTTACTAGCACGTGTGTGTGTGTGTGTGTGTGTGTCTCTCATAGGAGTGTGCACTTACTTACTAGCACATGTGTGTGTCTCTCTCTCTCACAGGAGTGTGCACTAACTAGCACGTGTGTGTGTGTGTGAGTGTGTGAGTGTGTGTGTGTGTGTGTGTGTGTGTGTGTGTGTGTGTGTGTGTGTGTGTGTGTGTGTGTGTGTCTCACAGGAGTGTGCACTTACTAGCGTGTGTGTGCGCGTGCGTGTGTCTCACAGGAGTGTGCACTTACTTACTAGCACTTTTCCCTCGCAGGATTATACAATCACTACCACGTCCTCTTCATATAGTTCATATAGTATTCTTCATATAGTTATACTAGTGTGTCCCCTCAGACTAGTGTGCGTATGTGTCACAAAAGTATATAGTCATTACTGTACAGTAGTGTTTGTTATAGGAAAACGCACACTACACCCTGCCCAGACGTGCGTGCATGTGCGTGTGTGTACCGAACAGGGAAGTACACATTTACCACCTCTACAGACTCACGCAAAATTGAGGTGTTGCAAGGCAGACATCCAATAAAATAATTATTTTACATTTATATTAGTATACATGTTACAGTATGTATCCCACCCCACTGCAATGCAACTAAAGCAATTCAATTGAAAAATGAACTAGTTAACTTTCACGCTAGACTAGGGGGATGGGCTATTATTATTATTTGTTACTATGTATTATTATTATTACCGTCGTCATCATCCTCAATAGGGTGTTATAAGGGTACACCAGAAGCTATACAGAGAATGATTGCAGGCACTGAATGTGAAGGTAGCGCACAAAGAAAACACCATAATTAGAGTCTATAGAGATAGCCGGTTAAAAGCTTGTTTAAATCCAGATTACATTGTGGAAGTATTCTAAATAACATCACATAACAAAACCAGGGAGAGGCACCTAGATTACCTGCTGAGGTAATGTTTTGTTGCAAAATTGCGATTTGAAAATTGCGTTTTATCAAGAGAGAGATATGCAAAATGACTATAATAAGGTGCTAAGTGTCGTCATTTGCTGTATGGAATTATGGGGGGTGGGGTCAGGAAATTTACTGTAGGAGATGCACAATGGAAATTGTTAACCTAACCAGTCTGTGTTCACGTTCATCCGCCAACCACGTGTACAGGCTCATGTTCATTGAACAATACAGAACGTTTCAGGCTCCTATTACTGCGCATGCCTTTTAGTAGTGGAAACATTATAGTTGTTATTATTATTATTATTATTATTATCATCATCATCATCCTTTTATTATCAAACAGACTTATTAGCACAGACATGCATGTATATTACAAGAAACATTTATTTTTCAGAAATGTAGCACAATATCTGATAATGATAGCAATAGTCAAGGCAGAATAATTGCTAATACCAGCACTAGACTTTGAGCTGGAACCCACTACATCGCTTTTTTAAACATTTTGGGAGTGCTTAAAATCTCTAGCGGTTTCCCTAAATGCTCTGGCAGTGTAAATAAATGGCCTGTAAACACTGCTGCGCTTGCGCTGCATTTTTAAAATCGCAAGGTCTTTTGAAAAATAATTAAAATCCTGATGATCTGTACACACTGGTGCGATGCGTTTTTAGAAAAACGTAATCGCAGTGCCTGCTGCACTTTTTTAAGTGCAGTGCATGAAAAACGCAATGCATTGCGATTCCATTGCGATTTTCAGAAGTCAGTATCCCAGAAGACTCTGCAATTTCCTGATTCCTGTTGAAATGTACACTAGGAAAAATACAAAGGATTCTTTAGCCAATCAGCAAACGCAAACTCATCAAAAACACAGGCAAAAGCGCATACGATGCGTTTTTAAAACTACATGCACTTGCGATTTTGCTTGCGTTTTTCAGTGTGTACAAGCCCTAATAAGTTCCATAGTAGAGATTGCGATTAACAAAATCGCAACTACAGCACATGCAGCATTTTAGAAGCATTTGCGCTTCCATATAAAGTATATAAGCGCGGGCAAATTGCTCATGAATCACTACACATAGCGTCTTTTGTGGCATTTTAAATTACTGCAATCTATAAAAAAAAGTATAATAATTTGAAAGGCCCAATCAGAATTAAAATCGCTAATCGCAAATCGCTATCACAATCGCTGCCAAAATGCTTATACTTCTTAAAATCGCTACCAAAATTACCGGAAAACGCTAATAAAATTGTTTACAAAACGCTAATTAAAAATGTTAGGGATTGCGCTAGAAATTTGGGATTTGTAGTGGGTTCCAGGCTGGGTGGATGATACACTAATTTCTCCTTGCATTAAAATTTCATGTGAACTATATGCAGCTTGAAATTGGACCAATCAGAATAGCTTCCTGTCAATTGTTATTGGTCCAAGTTCAAGCTAACATTTATATGAACTTTGGGTATGCAAGGAGAAATGATTTCCCTCTCATTGATCATCCCTGCTGCTGGTGCTACTACCACTACTTATTATTATTATTATTATTATTATTGTTATTATTATTATACTATGCCATGAGAAATTATACACACATTTTAGAAATAGTAGCATGTATTCTGTATGTAGAGCATGTTCCCAATAGTACAGCATTTTAAAGAAACAAAGCAGAACGCAGGCATAACAACTAATGTATAATTATGAAATATATTGTATATTACATGCAACTAATTATTTTCATTATTTCACAAGCAGAGCAGAATGCTTTATGTCAAGCAGTTCAAGTTTCTCAAATATGCATCCTTTGTATGTTCAGGTCTTTGATATTTTTGCACTGGTGAAGAATACCACACGTTTCTACAGCCAATGATTCACAGCACAGGTCTAGGCTTGCAATGTCTGTTATTTAGTCCCTCATAGATACATTTCATAGAGTAGACAACCGGTACTCAACTATGTTGTGGGGAAGTTCTTGAGACAGGAGGGGGAGTATTAGTAGTAGTAGAAGCAGTAATAGTAGTTTGTTTTTGTAGTAGCAGCAGCAGTAGTGGTGGTAATATTAGTAGTAGCAGTAGTGGTAGCAGGAGTAGCAGCAGTAGGGATAGTAGTAGTAGCAGTAGTAGTAGCAGCAGCAGTGTGGGTAGTATTAGTAGCAGCAGCAGTAGTAGTAGCATCAGTATGGGTAGTATTTGTAGTAGCAGATTCAGTAGGGGCAGTAGTGGTAGTAGCAGCAGTAGGGGTAGTAATAGTAGTAGTATAAGCAGAAGGCAGTAGTATTAGTAGCAGCAGCAGCAGTATTAGTAGTAGCAGCAGCAGCAACAGTAGGGGCAGCAGTGGTAGTAGCAGTACCAGCAGCAGCAGTATTAGTAGTAGTAGTACCATTAGTAGTAGCATCAGAAGTAATAGTAGTATAAATGTTATAGTAAGGAATCCGAAAGTGGAAAGCTCTGAATACCTGTAAAAAGGGGTTTATGCAGGTAGAGTAATAAAAGTACTAAGCTATTTCACCATTATGTATGAAAAAAAAGGTTTATAAGATTTTTTTCTGTTCAGATCACATCTGTTCACATTAAACCTAATAGTAACAATAGTGGTGATGAAAGTAGTAGTAACAACATATATTACAGCAAGGAGAATAATATAATATCATCACTATCATAATAATTAGTGATTGGCAATACATTTTCACAATTTACCCAAATCAAATAATAAAAATAATCTCTAGTCATTATTGTTTGTGAAACACGTTTTTCGTGCCAAATATGTATTTTCTTCGAAATCAAACACGAGTGTTGTGTAAATGTGACTCAGCCTTGCTATTGTATATTTGCGAGGAATATAGCATCTTCATGTATGTGACATTATTACGAGTACTCCTCGGATGGGGCGATCAGTGCAGCTGGACTGTATGGGGACAGTGAGGAAGGGGGTACACAGAGTGATTCATGTGGAAGGATACATGCCATGCAGGAAACAGCACACGCCATGTAATGTGCTGCACCATAGCTGAGCAGTTCCTGAGGAGTGGGAGAGGCCAGGATAGGGTGAAACGCAGGTCACAGCTTGTAACTAATATGAAAATGCCAAAGGCAATCACACACCACGCCTTGCTGTTTAACAAAGACTGACAAAAGTATGAGATTAATGCCCCCTCAAAAAAACGGGGACCCGAGTGTCAAATATGCTCACAAGGCCTGTTACTGACCACACGAAGGAGCAGATACCTTTAAGGAGCTGCTATAGCCCTAACATGCGTGTTATGTATAGAAGTAGGATGACGAAGAGGGAGAAAGTGATTCAGCTTTATTCCATAGTATTATGCTCTATCCCATATTACTTCATGGACTGGAGAAAAGCATCCTGACTGAGGCGTGGACTGGCCAAGGTATGTTACTGGAACTAGCACTAGAGGTGGAGAGAGGCACAGCAGGGGGTGGGGGTTATGCCAGGTAGCAATCATATGTATTCTGCAGCTTTGTGGTGATGGGTCATGCACACTTGGTACACTGCTGGGGTACTGAATAGCTTCTTTGTGCTAAAATTAGTTTACCTTGGTATAATTGGCATTGCTGAGGCTGGGCCAGTGACCAGTTTACATTAAGGAAGCATTGTTCCCTGGTACCTGCTTAGTGACAAAGAAGTAGAATAGGAGGCCCCATTCCTAGCCAGAGGTGTAAATTGTCCTATAACTTGGTCTTTAGGAAACTGCCAACATAACACACAGTAAAGCTATAAACAAATCCTAGTTACAGAGGCAACTTCTGTAATGCATGCAGTATGGTGCCATCTCATACTTTGGATTATAACAAATAAGCATCCCTTTATTCCAGTTACAGTGTAAAGTTTGTCATTTTTGCTTTGGAAAGAACGTGTATAAATATGTAAACTCAGAATCACCTGTAATGGCTACATTGGGCAATGTCTCTCTTCTTGTGCTAATTATACAAGGCACAATTCTACAATCCTCCGTATGTGATTTGGGGTTTCTGTAGCTTGATTAGAAAGGTAATTTGTGATCTCACTTTTTAATAAACTCAGTGGCCTGCCGGATGTTTGGAGGGTGATTACTATCCGCTGATTGACTCATTTATGGAGATAAGTAGGACCATTTCGTCGGCATTTTAAATCAGCGAATAAGCAGCGTAATGTGTAAGAAATATAACAGAGGACACTATAAAAGTGTCACAATTTTTATCCCAATATATCCAGTTCTTTTTTTTCACTATGTTTTTGTCACTCAGAATAATGACTTAATTCGGCTATTTACAGCCTGTTGGTAGTTTAATCCTTAACGACTATTTGAAATGACGTGGCGTTGAAAGAAACGCTCATTGTGGAAGTTTTACTGCATGGAAATAAAGTGTATTAGCTCGAATGTAACTTTAACTGTGTTTGTACGTTGCGTGGCAGATATTTATGGTGTAAAGAAGGCTAGAGCCATTCCTAATGTCAGCACCTGAACGCATGCCATTATTTCTGCTGTGAGTGTTATTTGAATTACCTGAAACAATTGATCGCCCCAGACGTTAATCCATGCATTTGTGCTCTACAGTGCTCAGTCGCTTATTACTATATTATGCTTTCTAGTAGTAAATCCCTTAACTACATATGAGTTGTTTATAGCTCTCTGTGTCGTCACAATAACTGCCTTTGGGGTGGAAAAATATGGTAGTTATAAGATGGGTTTGTCTTGAGGTCCCGCCGTGGAGAAGACAGAAAGGAGAGAGGAGAATTGTCTGTCTTCTGTATGTACCCTGTAGATCCGAATTTGTGTGAATACAGAGGTTTCACAAATTCGTGTCTGGGGGGATATGCAGTTGACATAAACGCTACAAACACAAAGGAACTCCCAATCATGCAAGCTGCGCCATTTTTACATGCCCGATGTCATAGGGTAATGATAAGTTTCCTGAGTTTTCTACTGCTTTGTTGTTGTTGTTTATTACCTTCTGCAACTCTGGTGTAATTGTACTGTACATAGGCATTGCAACAATGTATGGTTATTATAATAAACGCACTGTGCACTCAGATGTTTGCGCCCTTTGCATGCTAGGTAATCATTTGTTGTGCTGCACATTTGTTCTGTTTGTTCCTGTTGCTTACTCTGACTTGAAATGGGCAATTTAATAATGTGACTAAATGGAATTTAGTAAAGCAAGTATCCCGAATTAGTAGATGAATTTTCTATCGATCCGAAGCAAGAGGTATTTGTCTCTGCCAGTCTACTCGGCAGCAAGCTCTGTCTGCAGACTCCAAACACAGCAGGGCGTCGGCTCCGACCACAGAACCTTTTACCTGAGGTTTTTTTTAGCCATTTCATTAGGAAATATTAGCTTATAATATCACTGGTAGACAGATTGTTTTACAGTGAATTACAAGTAGCTAATTAAGGGGGGGGGGGGGGGGGGGGGTTGGAGCAGAGGTTGGAGCTTTTTATACTATTCTTCATATAGTTTACCCTACTCTATATTCAGAGGGGTGGGTAATTAGTTACTGTGCAGAGATAACCCGACTGCTAAATCCTGAGCTACGAAGCACGTTTCCTTATCCGGGGATGGTGGGGACGTTCCTATTGGCTCCTGATGTCACATGCAAACCCAACTTTGTTCACTTGACAGTAAGTAGGAGGGTTTTATGAAACAGGAAAACGACTCGGACTACAGGAATAAATTGTACATGGTTTTGGGTGCAATTCAAACAAATAAATGACCATGAGTTCGTTTTTGATCAGTTCCAATTATGTGGACCCCAAATTCCCGCCGTGTGAGGAATATTCCCACAGTGATTATCTCCCCAGCCATTCTCCAGAGTACTACAGCAACCAGAAGAGAGAAAACAGCTTCCAGCATGGGGCGACGTACCCCCGACCAGCCTGCACCAGCCAACCCTACTCTTCCTGCCAGGGCTCCGGACGCCAGCCTTCCACACTGTCTCCCCCCCGGACTCACCCCCAGGTTGGATTGCTCCCTGAAGACAAGCCTGATTGCCAGAGTACCAGCCCTGGGTCACCTCCATCATGCAGCCAACTGTCCACAGAGCTGAAGCCCCCAGAGTCGTCCTGCCAAAACCCAGTGGTTTACCCCTGGATGAAGAAGGCGCACCTTTCCTCTGGTAAGTGCACCAGTTGTCTCTGATCTCAGCTAAGCAAGCACTTGGAAATTGTGTGTCCTTTTAAATTTACGACCTCCTGTTTTCAGGGCAGTATAATTACATCCTCCATAAATTTTTATTGCTCTGCTTGGCCAGCTGCCTTTGAAGTATAGTTTACCATCCTCCTCGAATTTCTCCAAAGCCCTTTTTAGTGTTTCGGATCTTCCTACATTAAGGTTTTATGTTGTTTCTAATTTGTGTTTAAGTGGCAGATTGGGTAAACTTTCACTGTGTTCTGTCACTTTATCGCGGTGCTGTTAAAAAGTTCATAGCTCTCATGTAACAGCTAGCAAGACTGGGGGACAGGGCTTCAGCAGAGCTTGTGTATAATTCATAGCTTGGGGCTAGACAAACACTACACTTAACAACAGCAGTGCTTTTTTTATTCGTGATTATTAACTGTAAAGGACATCTATATCCTCCAGTAACAGAACGTGTATTGTGTCTGTGATTCTCTTGCAGTCAATGCCTCTTATTCTGGGGGTGAAACCAAGCGCTCCCGCACAGCCTACACCAGACAGCAAGTCCTGGAGCTGGAGAAGGAGTTTCACTATAACCGCTATCTGACCCGCAGGCGCAGACTAGAGATTGCGCACACCTTGCGCCTTTCTGAGCGTCAGATCAAAATCTGGTTCCAGAACAGGAGGATGAAGTGGAAAAAAGACCACAAGCTTCCTAACACCAAAATCAGGTCCAACCCATCTTCAAGCCACCAAGTGACTGAGGGGGTCCAGACTCAAGGCAAGGGATCCCCAATCTGCCTCTAAGAGCCTCTATGGTTACAATTTATTACAAGACTATGAACTCTTCATATTTATATATATATATTATATATAGAAGGAGGACTACGTCGGTAGAAGCAGACTTGGCTTTGTTCCTCGCCTCATTCAGGAGAAGCCTGTAGATAGATTTCAGATTTGGAGAAGATAGATCTGTTTCATCTTTAATCACGCCAAACTCTGGCCCATTTGTCATGTTTACACTGCGGTACAAAGGATGAACCTCGCTTGACAGAACCGACGCTCACTTTAATAAATGAGGCTCCTTGGTGTGGCAGAACTGTATTGTCGCAGCCTTTGTGCTACAGCAGTGCCGGTTCTGACATCCACACACACAATATATGCCCCGTGTACATAGATGGACAGGGCCGGTGGGGAGACTATAACTTGTGCTAATGTTATTGTTGTCCAGTAGATAGCATATTTCACCCCCATGCTTAGCACCCAGTATGAGATTGTAAACACCCAGCGCCACAGAATATTCAGTGCCAGAGCTGTAATAGATCATGACATGGCGAGCTGGGGGTGAACCCTTATAATCTCCAACTATCTCAGTCTATCCTATATGTACGTATGTATATGTGCCGACATTGAGGGAAAGAGACAAAGGACAAAAGACCTCATGAACAGCAGCTATTTCTGGACCTGACTGTGGAATGTATCCCTGTCCCTCGTGTAAATATTATTAAAAAATAAATATTTTTTTGTTTCTCACGTGGATGTGTGTGTTACTGTGTGATTGGCACTTGGCACCAGGTGCCTGCAGGGGAACCTACCTGTAAGTAGTGTTTATCTATTGCATTATGTGCTCCTGCTGCTGCTGTAACATCACCCGCCTAATGAATGGCTCTGCTGCTTAGCTTATAACACCGAACTGCAACTCAACGTTCATATCAAAACCTGTATGCTTAAAATATATGACTGAGAGGGGATGGATTCTGTCTCTAATGCTTCGACTTTTTTTCTGCACAGATGTTTCTCGGAGCATGCAGGTTTTTCTGTGTGTTTTTATATTACAAAGGACCCTGGCCACTGCAATAGCTCAAACCCTGACAAGCAAATAGATAATAAAGAAGACAAATGGCTTCTTTTGTGAGACACGGCCTAGTATTAATTTTCATTTTCTCTCTTACCGAATTTCAACTCTGGACTAAATATCATTCTTATTATTCGTGTTTTTTTTCCTCCAATGTACCACTTTGTGTTGTGTTCGTTTAACTCAGGCTTTAGGGATGCTTACCAGTTTATATAACATTTCATGCCACAGATCCAGCTACGGTGCAAATGCTGTCTGAATTAAACCTAAATAAATATATATTTATATTGCAGGTCTATGTATATTATAATGCAGGTCTATAATATAATATAATATAATGCTATTTATATTTATTTGTAAGTACTATAAACTATTCCTGTGTAATCTAAGTTTTTTATTTTTTGTTACTACCTACATCTGCTCGCAGCCCCTCACCATACCCCCCTTATCCTCACTTTTCGTGAGAAAGAAATAAAAGATTGTCCATTTAGGCAGGAGAATGGGCCGTGGACAGCTCTTTCTGTTGAATGTAAAGTTCACAACCATTATTTGTAGACACGGTCCAAGAAAAATGTGAGAATTATGCAGAAAAATCATTAATCACCGGTTAAAAAAAAAATACTTACCTCTTGTCTTTGTTATTCAACAGCAAATCTGTATGGACCGTATGTTGGGAGGAAAACAAGGGTGAAAGTGCCTCTTGGATTCTCCAGAGAAGGTCAGAATTAGAGCATCTAGTTATTTTCCCCTTCTGTCCACGCTGGAAAAAGTTCTGCAAATATGGCCTGGAGATTGGAAGCCTTGAAGCTAGGCTCGGGGATCCCTCAAGGTAACACAGGCCTGTCAAGCTCACTACATTTTATTGCTTTATTACCTCCTGTCACATTTGTGTTTAAAAACGAAATTCCCTTTGAAGTCGATAGGAACGTGATTTCAATTTATCCGGACAAATCCAAGCAAGCTGCTTATCTCGTATGCTTGCTTTTGTTTGCTTTTTATCTTCTTTTTTTTCTTCTTCTTGTGGTGAAGAGAAAATATATTCTTTACACGCACCCGATTAAACCGTTTTTGTGTTATTCAGACGTTAATTCGTTCAATTTAGTATTTTTTTATTTTTATATATATTTTTTTAAGTTAAATCACAAAGACGTAAGCATGCCATAATTATCATGCGTGGTGAAGAGGAAGTATAGCGCCCAGTTTATTGATCTGTCTTCTATAAAGCTGCAGTGAGTTGGGAAGGGGCTGCAGGACATATAGGATGGACTCTAGCAGGACAGGATCGCTCTCGCCAGCTTCTTCTGGGGTGATCAGCGTGTAGTTTGGGTCAAATACAAATGTGTAAAAAATAAATAAATAAAAGAGACAAGAAAGGGCTTAGGAATGCAGAGAGGAATGAGCGGCGGGTTCATCTGCAGGGCAGGACAGTGTAATGAGCAGAGACTGACCCAGGAAACCCCATGACCTCCATGAGGCCGGACAGAGCTGTGTTTAACATCTCCTACACAGCACACAAAACACAGCTACACTTCAATATCTCCAGAGAGGAGAATGTATCTGTAGAGCAGTTCCTGGGAACAGTGGGTGATTGCACTGTGGATATATTTGACTGTAGGCCTGTTATCCCACTCCACCCCCCCCCCCACACACACACACACACACACACACCACACACACACACACACACCACACACACACACACACACACACACACACACACACACACACACACACACACACACACACACACACACACACACACACACACACACACACCAGTTATTTATTACTATACTCCATCACAACAATAACAATATAGATTACATGTCGCGTGCACACCCCGCCTTCTACTACACATCGACTTCCATGGCTAGGTGCCATATACAGTAGAATCTTGTTATAGTGAACTCTGATATAGTAAACCTCTGGATATAGTAAGCTCACCCCTTAAGTCCCAGCAAATGCTTCTGTATAAATATACAATGTATGAAAAATGTTGATATAGTAAACTACTTTCCATGGTCCCTTGGAGTTTACTATAAAGGGATTCTACTGTATAGATGCAGAAGACACAGTGTCGAATCTTCTAGGGGTGTGCACTTTGTGAGTACACACACACTCACACTGTACACACAAAGGCTGCACACACACACACACACTCACACTGTACACACAAAGGCTGTACATACACACACACTCACACTGTACGCACAAAGGCTGTGCACACACACACACTGTACACACAAAGGCTGCACACACACACACACACACACACACACACACACACACACACACACACACACACACACACACACACACACACACACACACACACACGCTGTGTACACACACACACACACGCTGTGTACACACACACACACACACTCAAACTGTACACACAAAGGCTGCGCGCGCACACACACTCACACTGTACACACAAAGGCTGTATACACACACACACTCACACTACTCAACCATACTCACTAAAACTGTGGACACACACACAAACACACACACACACACACACCACTATTTTACTAAATAGTTTACCTGGATGTAACTATTAATATTCTAAAGGGTGGCAGGTAGTTATTCGCAACTCACATTATGTTCTTTTTTTATAATCTTACAGTAAAGAAAAGAAAGAAAAGCTAAAAATCCCGCAGACTTATATCGCTGATAAAACCGAAGGGGGCTGAATGTGGAGAAGAGATAGGTAGAATGAATAGCAGGGAGCGATCCACTATTGTTCTGTGGCCAGGCTGAGGCTCGGAGATTTCGCTCATTCTCCTTCCTCAATGACAGATTTATGACACCCAATAAAACCAGCTTGTTTAAATTCCTAAATCAATCTCCTCTGCTCATTACATAAACTTACCGTTTATCTGCACCACCCAAAAGATGCATTGAAGACCTCACCCAGACGTCTGTATTCTTTGTTTTTGTGTTTATATTTTCTAGGCTGCTTTGGGCTATTTTCCAGAATGAAGACATATTTCATTGCCTCACTTAATGCTTATCAGATACTAAAATGTGCATCATATACCAGCATTCACTCTTGCAGGACTTTGTATCCCTCTCAGTAGACTATCTGTGCTGCATGAAAGGTCCTCTTAGAATATGAATATATATATATATATATATATATATATATATATATATATATATATATATATATATATATATATATATATATATATATATATATATATTCTTTATTATTAAGAATATTTAGCAGCACGATTGAATATAGTAGCAGGGATTTTTTTTTATGCCTGTAGTTAATAGAAATATGTGGACGCAAGAACATAAATGCATTACATTCCACTCCTTGCTATAGAAGACCCCGATGTTTTTGTGGAAGGTCATAGTGGTCCGCTGTGTAGGGAAGTGAGACCCCCTCCTCCCCTTCCTTGTCACGTGATTCATTAAATAATTAATGCAGAGGTTGCAGGATAGATATGTATTCGTCAGGAAAATCGCAGACATGGTCTCCTTGTGTCTGACGTGAAATTCAACTGTCCTTAAAGAACAGCCTATAGCAGATACAGAGGAAGAGAGCAGAGAGAGGAAGAGAGCAGAGAGAGAGGGAGAGAGAGAGAGAGGGAGAGAGAGACTGGCATAAAACAAGTGGGATCAGAGCCACACCGTGGGCTGGATTATTGTAAGTAGCGGGGATTCCCTGTCTGTCTATGTCCATGTAAATTTATTGTGTCTTATTAATGTTATTGTCGTAAATGGTGACAAATAGCAATCTTCATTTCCTCCCATTCGTCCTCACTCGCAGAAATATGTGTTTATACCCACAGAGCCGCTCAGATAGGATTTTTAGGATTATTCCCATACAATCGCCTTGATTTATGACAATAGGGGTGTCAGCACGGTGGTGCTGATGGCATTGTGTGTTTGTGGGAGACTTGTGTTGTTTATGATGCTGTCCACACTGAATCATTTCTCAGGATCAGCCTCTGATGAGAATCTCAAATGTGGAGAGAGACTTCTAAGCTTTCCATCCACCCCTATCCAGGATCATTTGCCATAAACCGTCTGCTAATAGGAACATTACCAGCCTGGGGTCTCACATTACAGCACTGCAAGTATGCAAGGGTGGAGCTATTTGTTCTTTATTAAAGTTTAAACTTTTTAGCCATTTCACTGATACAAGTGCGGAAAGCGGGAGATATTTGGAGGATAATGGCTGTGTGAGGAGCAGTGGTCTCAGGTACCACCACAGCACAGGGTAACAATGCTCCTTCCTTGTGTCTATCAGTGCTGGGCTGCAGATATGCTCTGCATACATCCAGTCATCATTCCATCTATCACAACAAAGACAACCAGCGCCTATAGATAGATGAGGCTATGCAGAGAACTGGGAGCACAACTCTGAGGCTGCTGCAATGTAAGCACAGGGGCTACCCAGAAATCACAGCACATACATTCTCACTAGCTAAATAAACAGCAATTCCAGGAGAAACCGATTTCAAAGCTGAAATCTAAAGAACACAAAAATAAGGAAAGGCCAACGGTTAAAGGTAGTTACATTGTTTATTGAGATACATGAATCAGGGATGGTAGATAGATAGATAGATAGATAGATAGATAGATAGATAGATAGATAGATAGATAGATAGATAGATAGATAGATAGATAGATAGATAGATAGATAGGACATCCTGCAATGAATAATGGGCATGCAATAAACTTGTACCTGTGCCACTGCTTATTTAATCACTGCTCCAGTCAGTAAACCTGATTGCAGGCACACAAGAAAATCCCTAGGTCTGCCATTAAATATTTATGCAGGCTGTAGAGAGACAATATTGGATGGTAATGCAATGTCCCACCACTGCAACTGATGCTCTTCATTTACACCAGCTGGTTTTATTTACCTCTATACCTCGCATTGTAGTTTCAGAGACAATAGGAATATACCATATATATACTCCATGTCACAATCTTGCTGAGTGGTAATGCTGCATTGCTATCAATCCTTGCTGGCTATGTACATGTGCAGCATATACATGTGCAGTACATCTGTTGTTAATATATTGTATCAGCAGGTATGGGGGATAGAAGCGCCTTACATAAATAAAATATTTAGTGAACAAGTCTTTGTAACATCATAGCGTCACTTCCCTCCTTGCTCGTGTATTTCCTGTATAGTAGGACTGCACAAAGGGAAACACGGACAGACTGTGTTCTGGCACGCAATATATCTATCAGTTCATTTTTTGCCATTACAGGAATAATAAATATGGATGGTAAATGCATATTTTGAAAGCTGATATATGGCTCTAAGGATCCCCCCTTGTGTTTATACACGTATGTGATAGCTGTAGTGCTGGCTGTAACCGGTATATTAAATACGTTGACTATAACACTATGCGGGGTACAATGAGGTTGAAGAGAATGGCCTACTAATATTGATATTTCCAAAAGCATAATATGAATTGTGAGGCTTGTATTAGAAACATTCCTTGCCTCACAATAAAGACAAAGACTGTCTGTATGTAGCCGGGATGCCTACTGGGGTGAATCACATCAGAATACGCAACCAGTGTTTTTCTCTGGTTAATAATTTACAATCGACAAACTTCTATAATACTCTGTCTACATCAGCTAACAGACACAGAATGCGGGACGCGCAACTCAAACGCAACTGTTAATCCCAGGTTTTGTCTCTGTGAAAGAAGTCCTTACATAGTCACATGTGTACAAACACAGCTTGTGCTGCTAAGGAATAATGTGGACTCACTTTCTACCCACAGTGACAACAAATACCGCTCCATATCGTCCTCTATTTTCAGATGGTTGCAGCACGTTATTTCACTAGCTGGGCTTTTTTATCTTGTATTTTTGGTGGTAAATATTCACTATTTCATGTCATTAAAATGTCTCAATATATCATAAAATACGATAAAAACCTGTATCGGTAATTATCACAAAGTGTTTATAGATATCCAATATTTTTACGAATATCTTTATTGCAAGAGCATGTATTTATTTATAGAATATTTATTACAATGTGTAGAGACCAGAGTTTGGAAATGGGGCAATAAATTGCCTTATAATGTGAAAGAGAGAGGATAGGAGGGGTGGAAAGTAGATCATGAGGACATTGGGAAGCGGCAGGACATGGTGAATGAGGAACACAGCAATGTAGTAGAGTGGACAGTAGTGAGGAGGAAGAATAGAGAGAAGAACCGGAGATATGCTGAATGTCACTATGCCATTAGAAGCAAGGACTGAGCATGGAAGAGAGATTGTTGTGTGCATGATTCTTCCTTTCTGGTGCCCTTATTGTTCTGGTAAACACAAGGGTGCATCGGTCATTTCTCAAGGAGCCATGTGGTTTCTCCATTTAGAGATCCTGTGTTTCCAATTACAAACACCATTTCCGTTAAATTTGTCACCTCAGCCGCTTTTGGCAAAGCTACAACAAACGGATATTGAGCAGCATAGTGCTAAAGTGTGGAAAGGGGCTGGTCCTGATTGTTAACTTTGATGTACAAAACCAAGAGCCAGTACAGGCCTATCTCTTCCTACACAACAGGCTCACACCTGAATAGTGTGCAGCACACACATAGTGCACACTTACTGAATTCAAATATACACAGTGTGTGTGTGTGTGTGTGTGTGTGTGTGTGTGTGTGTGTGTGTGTGTGTGTGTGTGTGTGTGTCACAATCGCATTGTGAATGCACAAAAAAGGCACACACACTGTATTCAAGCATACACATATGTATACACATTGTACACAAAAACAGTGTATTTACACATACATGGTGATCAAACACACTGTGTTTGTATGTGTATATCTGTGTGTATAATATAGCCAATACATAGTGTAGACACACACACACACACACACACACACACACACACACACACACACACACACACACACACACACACACACACACACACACACACACACACACACACACACACACACACACACACACACACACACGTACGTTCTCGCAACCCATACACAACATACACAACCCGTGTATATATTTATAAATATGGCTACAGAGCAGGCTCACAAAACTGAAGCTCAGTGCTTTGGTAGAAAATTGTCTTCCATTAAATTTCCTCTGCCTCGGAATTACCCTCCTTGCCTCCAGCTAAGCTGAATATCTTTACCAAGCGGTTCATCTGCTCAGGAATGAAATCCGAGACAAACCACAAGCTCCTCAGTGACCTTAATGTAATTGATTTTATCATAAATCATCAACTTGATGAAGAAACAAAGTTTTCATTGAAGTAAATTGATATTAATGGAGTTTTTTTCCTTGGAAATTTAAACTAGGTTTGTTGTTGCTACCCATCTGAGTGTTTCTTTCCATAATTAGTAGGAAATAGCAGGAAAAAGAAGGGGAACCTTGGAGATTGCGTTGGCGACCATTTCCTATTCCTATTTTTATATCCGCTGAAGAAATATGTTAGCTCACATTAATAGGCGGTTAATTGAACGCGCCCATTTATAAGGCTACAAAGATTGTCCTTAAACCTGAGTCTTTTGATTCGAAGCGTACTTAATTACATCCAGTTAGAGTGTAACAACGAATTTTGAGTTAATACTTGTCTCTTGTGAGAGGCCGAAGACATAGTTAGGGTATGACCTCTGCTTTGAGATCCTACAAAGAATCGACCTTACAATACAGCTATTGATACCAAGTTAAATTTTAACCAACGTGACTTACTTCACCCCTTAACAACAGTGTAGGATAGGAGAATGAAGTCTTAAAGGCGAAATCAAAATGATGCACCTCTAGGACTTAAAAATAAATATAAGTCTTGGAGGTTGACGTCCTCTGGAGTTGTGAGAGAAATAGGAGGAAGATGCACCAGTAGGCCGCCAGGAGAGAGGTGTGTTGTTCGTTTTATGACATCTATCCAACTTTGTAAGGAAACTTGATTTCCAAACTCTTGGTCCGAGTGCCCTGCTCACTGTTCTGCTGCAAAACGCCTAAAAGTGAGGTCACCATTCCAGGAGACCGCCAGTGGAGGTGGCTCAGGATGCTGGCAGATCCCTCGTGGAAAGTAGAAGTAGTGAGATAAAGTCAGGAATTGTTTTTGGCTCGGTTAATATGGAGTGTGGGTGTGAGCCAGCCCACCTCCTCTAAGACCCTCTAGCAAAGTGCAGAGTCAGGTTATCATTTTGGTAGGGAGAGGAGAGGTTCGCAGCTCCCACCAGATGCTGAGCTTTGAAGTGCTGTCCCCATCAGAAACCGGAATTGTATCTGCCCCGCTGTATTCCACACATTCCTGGACTGAGCTTAGATCAGTGGGACTACTACTCACCTCCAGACTCCTGGCCTCCAAGATTAAAGCAAGCGGGCAGGAGTTCAGCCAAGACCAGCGAACTCCCATACGAAGCTTGGCAATGTGATCCACTGGAAATCCTGCCAGGAAGATGCAATAAGAACGGATTCTTGTTCCTCTCACCACCTCTGGATCCCCGTCCAAGCTTGAGATCTGCATGTGATATATGTGTGTCTCTGGCAGCCATTACAGGTCACCCACAATGAGTCCTCTGAAGGAGAGGTGACCTCTGATTGGAGCCTGGCAAGCAGCTTTCATCCTGTATCAGGATCAGATGATTTATATTTAAACTTAATTTCTCAGGTGAGATTTCCTTTAAATAGGGGCAGTATAGCCACATGTCCTCATCTAACAGCGCATGTTGGGTCCGATCCAATTCACCTTTTCTCCTAGGAGATAATTTGTATATTTTGCAATTGAAAAAACAAAACAAAAACTAGGTGAAAAAGTACTGAATTATGCAGAGTATTTTCTTACTTGCTGGTGGCTTAAAATGCATGTTATTTGTAATGTGAAAATATCACCTAGGGGGAAACTTAGGAGAAAAAAGTGCATTGGACCAGGCCCATTGTCACACATCCCCCAACAGACATTTGTGATGCGAGTCTTATTGCGCTTTCTATTTAAAGCTATCATCAGTGCTTGCTGAATATCCGCAGAAGCCAGAAATCAGAGTCCTTCCAGTACTACGGTCCAATTATGTGCTATTAGTACATTAACAAGCGTTATTTAATTGGGAGGCATTGGTAGCTATATCCGCTACAGTCCTGCAATCTTCTCGCAGACTCGTTTTTCATAAGTAATAACTTTTATCTTTAATCTAGCAGGGAAATGAATAATTAACTGGCCGTGATGTGTGTTTTGTGGCCTGATGCCAGGGCCACGTGTAATAAAGGATATATGGCCACCAGTCTGTGCCTTGCGAGGTCATAGTGATTTGTGGGGGTTTTACACACAGTAAAAAAATATGTGCTAATAATATTTAAAGACCAGTAATTCACAGACTGAAAGAGGATTATATATGAGATTTGATATATATCACTGGGACACGGAGTAACACGTGTCTGCTGCAAGGAATATACATGATTATGTACATAATGCTACACCTCTGTATAAATCCTGCATTTATTGTCGCTGTGACAAGATGAAGCGTCAGTCCTCTGCACAGTTATTTATATACACAGTGCTGGGCCTCTAGCACTATATACTGGGAAGATAGCTTAGGCATCCGCTACCTATCATAGGAAGCCTAAACATGAATGCCTCTATCAAAATATGCATGCAGCACAGAAGATCGAGTGTGAGCCCCATGTCTGCAGTTATACCTGCTGTATTCATAGCTCTCCTATACCGACACATCTGGTCACGGTGTATTGGCCATAGCGTGTTAGTTATCAGTAACAGCATTCTTGGTTTGAATCAAGATGATGCCATTCATTAGTATGCTATCATCCTAATTCAACACTTCTTCTTGTAGGGAACTTCACCGACACAAAGTGAGAGAAGCGTCAGCTGCACTGAAAATTAATACATGCAGATGATAATAATAATAATACAAATAATAGTAACAATGACAATAACAATAACAATAGGAGAATGCAAAAGGAAAACACAGAAGCAAGCTGCAATATTTTGGCAGGAACAGATCACAGGTGATATTAAGTGTTGGCTTTAGGCCTGGAACCCACTACAAAACACTATCGCTAATCGCAATCGCTAGCGTTTTTAATGAGCGGTTTGTAAGCGATTTCATGAGTGACTGCTGGTGATTTTGGTAGCGTTTTTAAAAAGTGTCAGCTTTTTGCCAGCGATTGTGTAGCGATTAGCGATTTTAATTCTGATTGGTCCTTTCAATTAATTTTAATTTTTTTCAGTGTGCAGTAATGTAAAGACCCTAGCAAATCGCTCTGTCTAGGTTTTGACGAGCGATTACGCCAGCGTTTATATACTGTACATTGCAGAATCGCTAACAGCTAAACGCTAAAAATGCTGCATGTCCTGCATTTGCGCTTTTTGGTAATCGCAGTCGCTCCAGTGGAATTTGGCCCATCCATTAACATTAGCTGAGCATTTAGGGAAATCGCTAGCGTTTTGAATCGCTCACAAAATCGCTCTGGTGGGTTTGAGCCCTTTAAGGTATTTTGAAGTTGCTTTAACAAGTCATTTGCGTTTCTTGTTATTGCATTTGGAGGTATGAGGCATTTGCAGTGAGCGGAGGCCATTGTTCATCCTGTGCAGCGAACTAGGCCCTAGAAAAAGAGTTCTGGTCACCACCAGTTGTGTGTATTACCAAGACTGGGGGATTATACATGTTGTTGTCATGGTAACACAGATGTTGAGTATGCAAGCACTGCTAAATGTAATCATACAAAATATAAGGGTTAATGAAAGTTAGTGGTAGTAAAAGTGGTTGTGTTATTTTATTAACTGCTAACAGTGGTCATTGCTTTGATCCCACAGGCTCGGTCTGCCTCCCTTTCTTGCTTTTGTTTGTACTGTGTTGGAGAAGATTATTACAGGGTAAGTTCAGCTCTTTGAATTGTGACAAATGTGTGTGTTGGACTGTCTTTTGTAACTAGATGCTAGTGATGCTTCGTGTATTTGATTATTTCACCCAATTGTCTTGACCGAGAGACCTGCTTGTAAAAGGGAGTTAGTGAAACAACTAATATTGCCCCTGGCTCACTAATCACTCACTGATAGATTCTCTTCATTTTTATAGGTTTTTTTTCTTTTTTTAACCACCACTCAAATTCTCCACACTGAAAAATAATCTGAAGGGTTTATGAAATTTTGTAAAATTGAAATTTATGAAGTGGTTATTATTGTGTCCAGTGTAAAATGAAACCATTTGGGGATGTTACCTCATTTACCTCATTTACATGCACAATTTTGAAGTACTTGGGTCAGGATTAGGGATGATCGATAAAATGCAAATAACTCAAGTTCCAGGTAAAGGTGGACATACACTTATAGATTTGCAGCAGATTCAACCATCAGATAGATTTCTGTCAGATGCCTGTCATGTCAAATCTGACAGGAATCTATCTGATGTGTACCACACACTAGGAACTGATTTCCAATAGATTTCAGAATGAAATCTATTGGAAATCGATCTAAATGCATTGTTGGACCATTAGATACAATGGAACTCTATGGGCCATCAGTCTGCTGCCAGCAGCAGATCGACCTAGATTTTCCATCCTGTCAGATAGATCAGAAATCGGCCACTCGATCTGGGAATTTGATAGAATCGATTTCTGATCGATCGATTCTATAGAATCGATCGATCCATGGCTGAAATCGACCAGTGTATGGGCCCCTTAAGGCTAAGTTCACGGTGGGAGTTGTGTTGCGTTCCTTGTAAAAGCAGGAATGTAACGGAAGGGCAAAGGGGTATAACATGTCATCTGACCGTTGCATCACATACAGTAAAGCATACAGCCATAAAATGCTTTCTTCACTGTCACTGTTAACGCTCACATTTTGTGATAATGCAGTGCATGTAGTGCCTTATGATGCCGCACACTGTTGTACCGCACCGCACCCACCGCACTGCAAATATCGCATAGGTGGTGCAGTGCAGTGTGGCAAACTGCATTAGAAGGCGTCCTTTACGCTGCTCTGCACTAATGTGAATCTGAAGCCTAAATGTTATGCAGCTTGAACTTGGATCAATAAAAATTGAAAGGAAGTAATTCTGATTGGTCCAATGCCAAGCTGCATATAATTTACATGAAACTTGAATGCAAGGAAAATTTATTTGCATCTCATTGATCATCCCTGGTCAGGATCCCCAGCCAGTTACTAGCCTTTGACAGACTTTTAGGGCCAATTCACACTTGCAACATGCAAAACGCTAGCGCTTTTTCTAGCGTTTTGCTCTGGGGATTTTTGGAGATTAACGGGAAAAAAATCACCATTCACGCTTGGCGATTTTTCCGCGATCGCGATTAGCGCTTCTATAGCACTAAACATGCTCACAGGGAAATCGCCTGAAAATGGTGCAGGATACAAATTTGCATTTGGTGATTTGTGTTAATGCCGGCGATTAACGCAAATCGCCCAAGTGAGAATGGGCCTATAGGGTATTATGGCACTAGCACTTTAAAAAGCGCCAGCGTTTGAGCGTTTTGTCGAAATCGCCGACAAAACGCTCAGATGTGAACGGGGTTTATTGGCCCATACTCACAGGCTTCAATTGTCGCCGTAACCACGTGGCACACGCGTGTTGCGGCGACAGGTTGCCCGTGAGTATGGCGCGCGCACCCCGAACCGTCGCTCATTGCTGCTGTCGCCAGGCGATTGGCGCGGTCAATTGCCTGGCGACAGTTGCCGCTGCAACTTTGCCGCAACTGTCGCTAGTCCGCGTGTGTATGCGGACTAGCAACAGCAACCTATAGGCATCACACGGAGCTTCTGGCAGGGGGGAGGAACGTCGGCGACAGCTTCCGTCGCACCACTAATCCCTCTTCTGCAGTGTGTATGCGGAGGGACCCGGCGCTGATCTGTCGCGCACACGACTAGCGACAATTGTAGCCCGTGAGTATGGGCAATAACTGTTGTAGGCTTCAGTCTCTGTTGTTGACCAGCTCCATTCTGAGCAGCATGATGGTTTAAGCCAATCAACAGCAGAGGAAGCCTGCTTGCTGGTCTTGCCAGCAACTAAGCTGTTTCAGGGCATGTCACCAAACTTTGAATTCAGGATTTTTTTTTTATACATACAAAGGTAACATCTGGACACTCTAAGGGCTTTTTCCACTATATCGGTTATTGTCAGTTATAACTAAAAGGATAATTAATGTGAAAGGTAATGTCAATTTTTCCCTATGGCTCAGTTCACATTATACAAGTCTAACTGAAAGCACGCACCTGAGTCTCCATTGCCAATAAAGGGAAGCCGCATGACGTTGCATACAGTTGTTCACGCGACAGCCGGAAGTACCCACGGGGGGATGCGAGGCGATGCGGTGCCACCACCTTGCATTCCAAACACCAATGGAGACGGGCCTTCCTTAACCACTTGGCGTGATCGTGGCGGCAGCCCCAAGGCCGCCTAACGCCAATTGGCATTAAGTCTTGAGGCAATGTTTGTCTGGGAATCCCTGCTGTCTCCCACCGGCGATCACTGCTAGGAGACTGTTACATTGTACAGTGCTGCGATCTATGGCAGCGCTGTACTGGGGACAGCCGTGGCACTCAGCTGTCCCCTTGGGAGGCACAGAGAGCGGTCGGCTCTCATAGGCTGATGTCTATGACAGCTGATCGCTGTTATTGGCTGGCATAATAATACAATAAATAAAATGTACATTTTTATTTAAACCCCCCACAAATAAATTAATAAAAAAATATACAAAGCCCTGCAGCAGCGAACAGAGCCCACCAACAGAAAGACAAACACAGAACATTTATATCGTGCTTTTCTCCTGACGGACTTAAAGCGCCAGAGCTGCAGCCACTAGGACGCGCTCTATAGGCAGTAGCAGTGTTAGGGAGTCTTGCCCAAGGTCTCCTACTGAATAGGTGATGGCTTACTGAACAGGCAGAGCCAAGATTTGAACCCAGGTCTCCTGTGTCAGAGGAAGAGCCCTTAACCATTACACTATCCAGCCACCAGCTTCTGTTGGTGGGCAGAAAAGGGTGTGTGCTGAGTTGTATGGCCCGGCAACGAGCCCTTAAAGCTGCAGTGGCCTTAATTGTAAAAAAATTGCTTGGTCACTAGGGGGGTGTAAGCCTATGGCCCTTAAGTGGTTTACTAAAAATCTAGCTTATGTAAATTCCCTGATCCATTCTATTGAATCACTAAAGTTACATACACACTTCAAACAACTGTCGCCTGGCATCGTTGCCCGTTACTGTTTTGGGTGACAGGTATGCAATGACTGTTGTACAGACATGTTGCTTGGTTCCAGGCCAAGCATCAGTTTTTCTTATCTATGGCTGGGGAGAGGCCAATTTTACCGCTTCCGTGCAGTATGAGGGCCAACAGATTTTGAATATTATGAACAGTAGGTAAATTCACATACTACATGGAGGTGGTAACATTGGCCAGTCATTAGCAAATTAAAATTGGATGTGCGCATGCATCCTAAGCAGTGTGTCTGTACAGGAACCATTAATTTCAAGTGTACTTGACATGTGCAGCAAAAACACCTTCATGCTTCATACATAGCTGGGACTGCTGTAAGATAGACACTTTCTGCATTCAAGTTTTAAATAAAAGTGACAATAAGTCTTCTACAGATTTACACTTTATAGACAGGAAAATAATCATTTAAACATGGCAGTTAAATAGTAAAAAGCACTCTTGCCTATTTCAGAATTAGGCCCAAAGTGTCCCTGAAAGATGCTTATTATTGTTATGACGTATTTACAGATTTCCTCTATATCACACTATCCCTCAGAACATCATCACACTGTGTAATTTGCACTCAGACTGCTCCATTTAGGCTTTGAGGAATCAAGCTGCTGAGCAGCACCATTCTGGATAGTACTGCCATGTAAATAGTAGCATAATGTGTGCATAGTAGCAGAACAAGTACATACATAGTAGTAGTAACATTTCCTGATTCTGACAGGAATGTAATGCGTTCTTCCTGAGGTTTGATGAGTCAGGACAGGGAATAGGTGTGATCAGGCCTCATCCACACTTGCTGTACATTCTGTCATTTCCACTCCTTGGCAACCATTTGTTACAACAGTCACGAATAAATATTGCTAAAGTACCGTATATCTTCATTCACAAAAATAGTACATGCTGCTTTCATTTTAACCAGATTAAAATCTAATTTCCTATTATTGTGAGAAATTGTCTTTACTATTCCCTGAAATTTAGAAGCACACGCGTGTTGATGCTTGAGTGCACTCTACTCCTCCTGCCTGACCCAGATTTCTAGCTTTCACCACAGTCAGTCAGGCCTGGTTCACACATAAATCTGTACATTTCCAGTTCAGTCCAGCCCTGTCAGTTTTGCATCAGTTTTTCCTGACTGTACCGGAAATGTACACCTTTGATGTATGAACACATCCATAGAAACACATACAAAACTGATGCCAACTATCAAAAACTGACAGGACAGGACTGCACACATTTGTATGTGTGAACCAAGCCTTAAGGTGGCCACACACCATACCATTTTTTAAATATCTGTTCAATTCCAGAATAGCAATCAATTTTTTTCTGACTGATTGTAACAATTCAAAAATCTGACCACACACCTATGTTCAATGTTTCCCCAATCATGAATAAAATAATTAAAAGCTCAGAAAAAAATTGATTGGAACATCAAGTAATTGACAATCCATCACACACACCATACAATTCTTGACAAAGTTGGTCTGAAATTTCCAACATGTCCCATCTCCAAAAATAAAACAGGAAATTCGATCGTATTTATCCTCTTGATTTTTCAGGACAACTGATCAAAATTATCGAATTGGTAAAATATTGGATCTTTAAATTGTATGGTGTATGGCCACCTTTAGAGCATTGCACCTCTGGATCCACCCCTCAGTGTTACCTTTTGCATATAATCTGCTAAACACAGTCTCACATTCACTCCCAATTGACAATACAGTAAAGTGTGTTCTGCAGGACCAGCTGACATTAATGGGGGCATGATTAGTAATGTGGATGGCATCTGGCTGGTCAGTTGGGTGGGATGGGGCTGGTAGTGAGTATTCTGGCACCTCTCCATGCTGCTCTAGTTTCATCCTGCCTTGGCTCTAGCTCCTCTACCCCTTTGTGCACTCAAGGGGACCTGCAAAGGACTAAAGATAGGTCACTAGAGCAGTCACCATCGATTGATTCCCAGGAAATTGATCAGGACAGTCAATGGCCTGGAAAATTGCTTGAAAACCCCTCAGGCTGGGGTCACACTTGTCCATGTATAAAACTATCAGGTTTCTGCCATGAGTTTTTCTGCAAGTTTTCCTGCTTTGTGTTTTTTTTTTTAGTGCGTTTCTTGTGAGTTCATGTTAGTTTTTTCATGCGTTTCTGTTGTGCGTTTTTAATGAATATTCATACAAGTTAAAAAAAATAATCTTCAAATAATTTTTTCCCCGTTTTTATATTCTTTCCCCCAAAAAATCATCATCGCATGAGTTTTTCCATTCCCATAGGAAAGCATTGTGTGAGAAAAGCATTCATTTCTTCCAACTCACGGAGAAAGAATTAACTTGCTGGGCATTTTTTTCCCGCACTGAAAAACTCACATCACTGTGGGGTTTTGTGGGGCTCATAGAATAACATCATGTGCGATTCTGCATGCATTTTCCTTGCTGTAGAAAAACACATACGATTGTAATAAGTGTGAGCCTGGCCTTAGGGCCCTGTCACACTGAATCAGTTGCTGTAACTGTGCAGTGCAATTAAATAGGTTCTTTCACGAAAAAAGTAGACAGTTAAAAAATGTGACAGATGACAGGTTTTGGGCCAGTCCATCTTTTTAAGGGGGATTCTCAGGGCTTTCTTTGTTTTCAACAGCATTTCCTGAACAACAGTTGCAAAATCTAACTGACATAATAGTGTGCAAGTGATTAGGGAGGCCGGCTGGTATCTTGCTATTTTGGCAGTTAAACTGCTGTTCAGGAAATGCTGTTGAAAACAAAGAAAGCCCTGAGAATCCCCCTTAAAAAGATGGACTGGCCCAAAACCTGTCATCTGTCACATTTTCTAACTGCCTACTTTTTTCGCGAAAGATCTCCTTTAATGTGCAGTTCAGTGTCCATGTTTCCCTATGGGTCAGTTTATATTATATGGGTTTTAACTGAAAGCTTTTCCCAATGTACTGCTATGGGACAACTGATCAGTGAAAATAGATCTGTTTTCAGTGTTCTGTGTGAAAGAGAATGTGTTCCCACTTGAGAGTAAAACTAATGTTTTTTGTCTGTTTTACCTCATTGCAAAACTGACAGTGAACAGCTCCTATTTTATATAATATTATATAATGTATCATTATTTAAAGGGGATCTTTCGCGAAAAAAGTAGGCAGTTAGAAAATGTGACAGATGACAGGTTTTGGGCCAGTCCATCTTTTTAAGGGGGATTCTCAGGGCTTTCTTTGTTTTCAACAGCATTTCCTGAACAGCAGTTTAACTGCCAAAATAGCAAGATACCAGCCGGCCTCCCTAATCACTTGCACACTATTATGTCAGTTAGATTTTGCAACTGTTGTTCAGGAAATGCTGTTGAAAACAAAGAAAGCCCTGAGAATCCCCCAAAAAGATGGACTGGCCCAAAACCTGTCATCTGTCACATTTTTTAACTGTCTACTTTTTTCGTGAAAGAACCCCTTTAACACTAGTAAATCTACAATGGATCCATTGAATCCTTTGCAGTAAGTGGGCTGCACTTCCGTAAAGTCAATAATAATTAGGGACAGGCAGATGTGTTCTCCATATGGCCTATGGTGGTAACGTATCTGGCCCCGACTCCAGCAGAACCATAGCGGACCATGCTACACCGTCCACCCCCATTGGCCGCATGTTATCCGGCTGCTGCAGCTGTACATGGGCCATACATTAGGCGACTTGGCAGCCGATTGACCATCCGATTTGCTTATTATAATTAAATCAAATGAAAATCAGTGCCGCCAAGAGTATTCCCGATCAGTGATGCGACCAATTTCGGGCCGGCATTGTATCAACTGAACATGCTGCCTAATGTCGGCTGACATACTCGCACAATTTCAGATGCAGCCTATTGATTTCAAAGGCTGTGATTCCACACCCAAAGTTGTGTGCGAAAAAAGGCTGCGATCTGTGGCTAGTGAAAATAGGCCCTTCAAGCCATGCAACAGTGATTTTGAAACACTGTACAGTATCTCAAATACACTCTATTTTATTTTGCAGGGTGTTGCTGGGTGAGTGTGAAATAGAGGTAGCAAAAACTATTTAACCATTCATGCACTTTAATATCATTTGTCCTATCCACTAAGAATCCTGCAATTCCTGAACCACATAGCTGACTCTTCCAAACGTAAATATTTGTATATACACATTCAGACATACCTATAATTAGGCCTACACAGACACCAAGCACAGTTTGGTCAGATGCCAAATAACCTACAAGTATGTTCTTGAGTTGTTTTTCTTGTTATTATTATTATTATTATTATTATTATTATTATTATTATTATTATATTTTGTTTATTGAATGCCATGATGTGTTCCTGGGGGTGCAAATGGCAATCTTACATAAAAGCAGCCGTTGGTGTGTTTGAAAACTCTTGGAGAAGCATGTGATTGGTTTAATCCACTAATAGAAATGTAAGGCTCTGATTTGCTGTGATCACTTCCTGCTTTAGAATATGACCATTACCACCATTACCAGCAAATGGCTTCCAAATACATTATGTAATCTGAAGAGGAAGAACATGCCCAGTCCAGCTTACAGCCTAAGTGGTAGGGAGGAAACCTGAGTATCCAGAGGAAACCCACACAAAGCCAGTGAAAACAAATTCCATGCATGGTTTGTCCTTAGTAGGATACAAATCTAGGGCCCTAGGAATACAAGGCTAATTTTCTTGTGGATGGAGCAACAATCTCATGTCTGCAGGGGTATGCTGACTTTGTAAGCAAACCATTTGTAAGACAATTTACTCGAATCACTACTGTGACTCCTCCAAAGACCATTCCTGACTCCTGCCAGACCTCTTGCTCCACTCTTCTTCCAGGAGGGTACACTGGTGCAATCAAGTGTACACTGGAGTCATGTTTACATGTAAATGGACCACTCAGCAATGCCCTAAAGATACTCTGAGCATTTACTGTCCCTACGTGGTCAAAGGTAAAGTTTCTAATAGAGCTTTTGCACAGACTTTAGAAAGCTTGTTTTTCCAGTGGTATTCCTATTGAGAAACCATCACATAACAGTCAGGGTCCATGCTGCCATTAAGGCAAAGGGGGCAATTGCTCCAGGGCCCCCAATAGCTGCAAGGCCCCCTTGCGCCATTCCAGATGGTCTCCACCTGACTGCTCCTGCAGTATGAGTGGCCCGTTGCATGGCATTGCAGTGCTCTTTGGCTAGGAGCGGTTACCTGGTACGAGCGGCAGACGATGCAAGGGATTGTTGAGGCTGTAGTGCGGCCTCTGCATCCCCTACACAGCACTGCAATACCATACAATGCAAAAGAGTCATGAAATTAGGGTGGATGTGCGGCTGCCCAGATCGGTGGCCCAGGGGCTGACATTGGTGGTGGTGGTGGGTCGCAGGTTACCTTTGCCCCAGGGCCCCCATGCAGCTTAAATCAGCCTTGATAATAGTTATGCTACCTTCACATATGCAACAGCGGGAACGCAATATACCGGGAAAGCGGTGCCATGTGTTACATTGTGTTGTGTACAGTGAAGCATATAGTCAATGAAAAGTATGATTCACTATTACTTTCTGCACTTTTTTTGGTAACCATTTTGTGGTAACACTACGATGCCACACGCTGTTATACTGCTACGCACCCGCCTCACTGTGAATGTCACATAGGTAGTGCATTTCAGTGTGTCTAGACACGTTACACTACAAGGTACTACTGTGAATGCAGCCTTAGGAAAATGAGTACTTTATAAGACCGTTGGCTAGAGTAGTGTTTCTCAACATTTTATTGGTATGTACCCCTTACTCACCCCCTAGCATAGTAAACATTATCACAAGTAGCCCTTGACAAATATATATTTAATCGTAGTACATGTTAATTGGTTCTAAACAATTTCCAAGCATTTAATATTGCTTTAATTAGCTAAAACACTAATCTGGTTTTGTTTAAATACTGTAAGATTTATCATTTTCTAAAACTCTAAATTTGTTATTCTTGGTTAAGTATATCAAGCCCGAGTACTCCTGGAACCATCAGTGGGATACGCGTACCACACGTTGATAACCTAGGGGCTAGAGTACACATATGTAACTTAAGCAGCACCGTGGTTCTTAAGCAGCCAAAAACATTGCAGGCAATGGCGTCAATTCACCAGAGAGGATTTACTAAGAGAAAAAAAGTAGATAGTTTATCTCATGAGGTATTTTAACACTCTGGAGTCAATTCACCAGTGTGAGAGGACAGAGAGAAAAGTGTTGGATAGCAGGGGATAATGGAGAGATATGCATGAGGAAAGTGTGAGAAAGCAGAGAGTTAGGTCATCGGTATTAATGATTTACATGGGATACTTTTCCTCTCTGTAAGCTTGAAAGTGAAGCATTGTGGGTAGGAGGCGGAGTTTTACCACTACGTGACCAGAGTAATCCCGCCTTTTACTGCCGGATCATATCATAAATCATATCACGAGTGAGTCTGAACTTCCTCACCACCTCTGTCTCAGTAAAATTATCAAGAACTGTTCTCTCACGAAAATTATGAGGGGCGATTAAACAGACCCTCCTCCTACGCCTTCATCTCCTCATAATAGAAGCAAGCTCTAAGGGCCCATTCACACTAGAAATCGCTAAATGCTAACACAAAACGCTGAGCGTTTTTCTGGCGTTTTTTCCTAGCGATTTTTCACTGTATAGAGAGCGTTTTTCCAGCGATTAGCGTTTTGAGATTTCTAGTTCAATTTAAATACTTTAAGGGCCCATTCACACCTGAGCGGGAATTGCACGATTCCCGCTCACGGCAAACCGCTAGCGGTTCTGCAAGAACCGCTACACAATGTAGCGAGTGGCAGTGTTCTCACTGCCGCGGTTGCGGTTAGCGATAACCGAAACCACGCTGCATGCAGCGGTTTCCCGGCGACGAGCGTTCCGAGCTGTGCACGCTAATCGCGATCGCTCCAAACCCGCCGCAGTGTCCAGTGATTTTTCCGCACTGATCGCGGGAAAATCACTCCAGCAGAGTTCTGCGGTTTCAAGTGTGAACGGGCCCTTATTGAAACGCTAATCACTCCAGAATCGCTCAGAAAACGCTGCAGGCAACGCGTTTGCGTTTCAGCAAATCGCTAAACGCTTAGATGAGAACACTTCCATACACTTTCATTGTGCACACGTTTTTCAAATCGCTAGCGATTTTCAGCAAAGCTGAAATCGCTCTGAAAATGCACAAGTGTGAATGGGCCCTAAGGCCTAGTGCACACCAGAGCGGTTCGGCTGCGTTTTGCGATCCGCTTGCGGCTGCGGATACGCTTGGGTAATGTATCTCAATGGGCTGGTGCACACCAGAGCGGGAGGCGGTTTGCAGAAACGCATACTCCCAGGCTGCTGCAGATTTTGGATTGCGGAGGCGTTTCTGCCTCAATGTTAAGTATAGGAAAAACGCAAACCGCTCTGAAAAACGGCACTTCAGAGCGGTTTGCCAGGCGGTTTTTGTTACAGTAGCTGTTCAGTAACAGCTTTACTGTAACAATACATGAAATCTACTACACCAAAAACGCTTCACAAAACCGCAAAACGCTAGCTGAAACGCTACAGAAAAAGAAGAAAAAGCGTTTCAAAATCTGCTAGCATTTTGCGGATCTGCTAGCGGTTTTTGGTGTGCACCAGGCCTAACAGAGTAAGCTCAAAAGGCTCCATCTTCCACAGCAGCAGCTGCTGTGTGAAAACCACGATATCTCCAGGTTCATTCAGGGGATAAAGAGATGAAAAAATAACGAATGGCCACACCCCCTTTCTTCCCTGGTGAATTGTGATTTGGAGAAAAACTAACTACTAACTATCACATATTTATCTCATACTTATCTCACATTTATCTCTTGCATTTCTCTCTGTCGATATTTTCCCCTATACTTCTGGAGAATTGCTATTTGGAGATATCACAGGAGGTAAATTACCTCCCAAGAGATAAATAGGTTGGTAACCTCTGGTGAATTGATGCCAAAGTCTCACGGACAAAAATATCTAAATACCACATAAAGCCATTATAATGCATATAGACAAGGCAAGGCAGCTTATCTGAATCTGGAAGCTGGATTTCTGTAATTTCTGTCAGCTTTTTCAGATTCACATTACCAAGACAACTGTTCTCCTCCTTTTTTATCCTCACTTGCAGGTCAGCTAAATACTTGTACACATGCTGGATAAACTTTGGCCAAGGCAGCTGATTGCAAAAACCTCTGCCAAGAATCTACTGTGTGTACAACAGCCCCTGATAATTCCCCCCCCCCCTTGGCCAGTGATTAGCCTGGCCAAGAACATTGTTCTTCCCACTCACTCCGCCCGCTGTGTGACATCACTCCACCTGCTGTGTGACATCACTCCCATGCTGCTCTTTTCACCCCCGAATATCAACAGTGTCTGTACAGTTTCGGACCTGCAATGTTGCTCGAGCGATTGGATCTTGATCCCCACCAGGCAACATGCCTCATGTGTGTGGATGAGACTTTGAGTAACTCTAAAGACACTTGCATATAACATAAGAAGAAATCAGAGAGGTAATATGACTGACTGTAAAGATGCGTGTACACTTTTTAGATAATCTTTGGCAGAAATCGATCCCTCCGCACTGTTTCAACCAAGAATCTAGTGTGTATACAGCTGCCCTCGATGTCATTTAGCGATCTGTCCCACCAGATTGCTAAATGATGAGCAATGAACAAGCCTATTGTGCTTATACTGTACTTACCTTGCCACTGGAAGTTTCTCATTCCTGTGCCACACTTTCGTCCCTCGTCCTGTATCCATTGTACACATCGCTTAAGGTGCGTACACACCTGTGATATAAGTCCTCCATCTGTGATCGAGACCGGATCACTTTGGGTGACATCGTTGGGTGGGCCAGTACAAACGCGTGTCAGCTGTGTAGCTGGCAATGCGTTCTGCTGCTATGGAGGTGGCGTGTGTGTGACATCAAGTGGCGGGAAGGTGGCAACTTCAAAGAAGTTGGCCGCCCGTTAGGTGAGTAGATCTGCTGAGCAGATCGCTAGCGAGTTGGGGTTTGGGGGCTGCCGTACACACGATTTATAATCGGTGGTCCTTATCAGCCGACTTAAGCAAGCATGTGTATGAGCCTTTAAGCAGTATATCTATACAGCAGTTCTTCCCTGTAGTGTTGTCCTAAAGAACGAATAATCATTAAGAGTGACATTGAGCTAGTGTGTGTGAGCCTTAAAGCTAGGCATGTGTGTGGACTTAGATGTAAACAATGATTTTGCACAAAATATAATATTTACTGTCATCAATGTTTTAAGTATAGAGTTGTCTCAAACCTCCGATTTTAGGTTCGCGAACCTCGTAAGCGAACATGCGAAAAAACTTTGCGAACCTGCAAACTTTTCGAACCGCCATAGACTTCAACAGGCAGGCGAACTGTCAAAACTACAAACATTAATTGTGGCCACAAAAGTGATGAAAAAGATGTTTCAAGGGGTCTAACACCTGTAGGGGGGTATGGCGGAGTGGGATGGACGCCAAAAGTCCAAAAGATTTGACGCACAGCAGGGTTTAAGGGCAGAAAGCACATTTTATTGCTAAATTGGAGGCCTAAAGTCCTTTAAAACATCTTGCATGTGTATACATCAATCAGGTAGTGTAATTAGTGTACTGCTTCACACTGACAGACTAAACTCACTGTGTAATGCACCGCAAACAGCTGTTTGTGTAGTGACGGCCATGCTGGACTGGTGCACACCATGGCGAGAGTGCAGGCGTAGGCGTTTTTCAAGCCCATATGGTCGGGCTGAGGTAGATCAATGACAGAACAACAGTGACTGAGTGCTTAGCTGATCGAATTTGGTCTGTCCACAATGAAGCAACAACCTTATTATCTTCTTGGGTCAGGTTTGCCCCCCAACCCCAACACACTCATTTAGCCGGTCATTACTTAATTGTGATACGCAAGCCCCTTCACAGTGGCAAGGTAACGATCACGAAGGGGAATTGACACATGTACATGCCTTTTGTTTTGTTGTTGCAGCCGCAGTGCAGCCAGAAAAATTAGGCAGGCATGTACACGCACCAGAAAAATTATTATAGCGCCCGCTGCTAGCAGCGGCCTTAAAAATTCAGGAATCCACCTGGAGTCCTGGACCCTGTTGGTGGTGGCGGAGAAGGCAGTCAAGCGGCCTGCAGGCAGAGATGCTGTGTGGGGACCGACTTAGCCTTGGGGCAGGCAGTCACACGGCGTACAGGCAGAGATGCTGTGTGTGGGGACTGACTTAGTCTTCGGGCAGGCCTGAGCGTGCTTCAGAGACCAGGCATCCGTGGTCAGATGGACCCTTGACCCAACGCTGTGTGCCAGAGATGTCACCACTTGCCTTTCAACATCACGGTACAGTTTAGGTATCGCCTTTTTTGAGAAAAACTTGCGGCCTGGTATCTTCCACTGCGGTGTGTGGCTTTGCTTTTGTGTGCTGCTTTTCCTCAGGTAGTCCAACCATTGCAGCTTGTGCTTTGTAATCATGTGCCTTCGTAAGGTAGTTGTCCCTACGCGGGTCTTGGTCTTTCCACGGCTCAATTTTCGGTGGCAGAGAGTACAGATGGCATTGCTCTCATCTGAGGCAGACACACAAAAAAATGTCCACACCGCTGAGCCCTGGGGTGATGGCACTTTGGTGGTGGCGGCCGACTGAGTGTTAAGTGGGGTGCCAGAATCAGAGCAGGAGGAGGAAGATATGTCACGCTTCCGTGCGGAAGCTGAGAAAGATGAGGTGTTCTGTGTTAAATAGTCAACTACGTCCTGACAATATTGGGGGTTGATGGCACGTGCCTTCTTCTGAACACTGTACTCTGGTCGAGGGGGGCACGAAATCACGACAGCGCGACCTCAAACAGACCTGCCAGGTGGCCTGCCCCGCCTTTGTTTTGTCCATATTGGGGGGGGATGAAGTGAAAGGTATGCACTGACTTGACTAATACAATGTGCAGTCACACAGGTGCAGTTAACAGGTATGCACAGAGTGGTATATCACACTGCGTGCGCTCACGTAGGTAGGTGGGTGCACTGAACACAACAGTTAGGTATATGCAGTGATGGGTATTACAAATGTGCAGTTGTGCACCTGTCACACACATGTACCATGAACAGGTGCAGTGATTGGTGTTATTAAATATCACACTGCGTGCGCTCACGTAGGTAGGTGGGTGCACTGAACACAATGTGCACCCACCTATACTGTTCTGTCATTCAGCTACCTCAGCCCGGCGACCATATGGGCTGGAAAAGACGCCATCACCTGCACTCTCGTCATGGTGTGCACCAGTCCAGCACGGCCGTCACTACACAAACAGCTGTTTGCGGTGCGTTACACAGTGAGTTTGGTGTGTCAGTGTGAAGCAGTACTCTAATTACACTCCCTGATTGATGTATACACATGCAAGATGTTTTAAAGCACTTTAGGCCTCCAATTTAGCATTCAATGTGATTTCTGCCCTTAAAACGCTGATTTGCGTCAAATCCAGATTTTTCCCCGAGACTTTTGGCGTCTATCCCACTCATCCATGCAAAAACTCAGATGTTAGACCCCTTGAAACATCTTTTCCCATTACTTTTCTGGCCAGCATAAGTGTTTCTAGTTTTCAAAGTTCGCCTCCCCATTGAAGTCTATTGCGGTTCGCAAAAGTTTGCGCAAACTGAACTTTTGCGGAAGTTCGCGAACCCGGTTCGCGAACCTAAAATCGGAGGATCAGGCCATCTCTAGTGAAAACATGGCCGACACTGCTGCCTAATATAAGGGGGGTGAGGGGGCTCCAGGAGGGAGTGCAGCCTGATTGGCTGCCATGTGTCTGCTGACTGACTGTGATGTAGTGGGGCAAAGTTTAGCCCAATGATGTAGTGTAGGGGCGGCTCAAACTCGCCATAAAGTTTGCGTTTTGACGTGAACGCGAACCACCGATGTTCGCGCGAATGAGTTCGCGGCCAAACCGTTCGAGACAACTCTATTTAAGTACTGCTCTACCTGTAATGAGGTCAGAGATTTCAAGCATGTTTAAAAATTAATTTTATTTAGCTGTTATCGTGCAATAGCCATGCTTCATCTGATGATGTAAACAAACAAAAACGTTTAAGAGGAGCCAAGCTAAATAAAACCTTTGACTATATTGCACCTACAGCATTATAAATAGGAAGTACAATAGTACTACCAAGGTAAACCTCGTACACTGTTGAAAATTCCTGATAAGTGGGTTACTGCATCAAATTAAGGCAAGTACCATCTTGGAAATGCAAATGTAAAATACAAAAACATTCACAGTGGCGCATTGCAATGCAGCACCTATAGCGGTGTTCGCAGTAAGGTGTGGTATAAAGGGTTGCAGTATGGTAATACCCTGCATGCATTGTGTTACCGGCAAACTCATTAACAGTGGATGCAAAGCATAATTTTCATTGACTGTATGGTAGCAGGAAAATAGGGCGCAGGACGAGGGTGGACGAATAGGGAGCCGCCATAGACTTTAATGCAATTATCGTTAATGCGGCGAAAAAAAGCAGAAAAAAGGGTGCCGCGATAAATATCGCTCACAGCATTAGAACATTACAGTTTTTGAAGTAGTTATAGTTTTAGAAGCTTGCAACGTTATAGTTTTTGTCATATTATTTCGTTTATATGTACAGATGTTAAGTTATCAAAGATATTATCGTTTCTATCTGTACAAATGTGTTTCTGCAGAGGGAGTGGTTAGGGTTAGGCAAAACCAGGGGGAGTGGTTACGGTGGGGCACCACCCAGGCGGCGGTTAGTTTTAGGCAACACGGGGGTGGTGGTTAGGTTTAGGCACCATCGGGGGGGGGGGGGGGGGGGGGTTAATTAGGGTTAGGCACCACGGGGGGGGGAGGGGGGGGGTAATTAGGGTTAGGCGCCACCAGGGGAGTGGTTAGTCTTCGGCACTATTTCCCGTCTGTTTTAACAATGGTATTTAACATTAACAAAGTTTGACAATGATGTTTATCGTTATCAGATTTCGTTATCCACCCGCGCCATTTCCTTATCAAGCCAAGCCCTTTTTTTTAATGCGCCCTTTTTTCACGCACGCGACTGTATGCTTCATTTCACTGTATGTACCCCACACAATGCTCCCGTAATTTGCGTTACTTTTTCGTTCCATTGCATTCCAATTATACAGGTAACACAATGCAACAGCCAAAAATTTAGCATATGTGAGGAGGCCATCAGTGACCCCACATTTTATCTGGGATCCAGATAAGCACAACAGCATTCAGGGGGTCAGGGAGGATCACTTGTCACAAGATTGTATGTTGGCTGTTTGTGCTATATAGCTGGATGTCAGACAATTGTACAGCTGGTGGTGTACCTGTGTTTTGTGTATTTCTATACATAGACACAGACACAGCTGTGGATCATTGTGAAGCCCCATCTGTTCCTCTACTTCTTTTTAGATGTTTGTATATTTTTTTAGCGAACATCCATTATTAAAATATAATTATTTTTCTCTCTAATTATAACTGGTGCAATTCTTTTGCCCAGTTTTGTCTTTTTTTCAGCTGGTGGTGCAGTCATGCATCTAATAACCTGTTAAATTCCTTATCTGTTGGCACTAATGGACTGTTGATAGATTTTATTCTACCATGTTCGGCCAGCTTATTAAGGTTCTCTTTACTGGATTACATTCTCCAGCAAGTGTATTGTTCACATTATATGTAGGCATACAGAAACAGGCATTACAAATAAATATAACTTTGACATAGTGTTTATCTGTTAATTGGTTTGCAAAGAGTAAAAGGCTGGTACACACTATGCAATTTTAACTTCAGATTCTATTTCCAATCGCAAAATTGATTGGAGTTGGGCAGAAATATACAGCCTACTGATTCCCAGTGACAGATCCCAAGCTCAAAATCGATTTGATTCTCGGAAGTAAATTGGATTTAATAATATCGATTGATATACTAACTGTTGTGTGTGTCATTTCGATTCATTTTTGATCAATATCTAATCAGAAAAATCATCAGATATCTGGTGGGAATTAAAAAAAAATTGCATACGTGTGTACAAAAGCCTTCTTCTATATCTAATCCATGTCAGATCTGAATATCGGTCGGATTACTCGCTTGTATAGGACCTTAGGTGAAGTTTCATGGTGCGTTCCAGGCTTAGAGTGTACCTTAGATGGGCAAATAAAAAGATTTTATACTTACCCGGGACTTTCTCCAGCCCCATGAGCACTGATGCATCCTTCGTCGTCCTCCCGAGTGCCTCCATTCACCTGGTATCGGTCCCGGTAATCTGACTCAGTCCCGCCGGTCGGCTCTTCTGCACATGCGCGGCCCCCAAGCCGACGCGAATAAACCAGATTACTGGGACTAATACCAGGCGAACGGAAGCACTGGGGAGGATGGCGTGGGACACATCGGTGCTCATGGGGCTGGAGGAAGCTGCAGGAAAGTATAAATTCTTTTTATTTGCCCATCTCAGGTTTACTTTAATGATTATCACCAAACAACAAAGTGCAGTAGAAGATCCCGGCCTTAAAACAGCATGCCTATGCATTCAGCTAAACATACATAGTTGACTTTCACTGTAAGGCTGGGAATACACCATATGTTTTATCGGAAGATAGATGGTTCGATAAATAATTTCCTACATGTCCGATCTTATTTCGATTGTTTTTCTGATCGATTTCTCATAAAAGTAAATAGAAATAGATAAGAAAAGATTAGAGAGTCAAGCGAGAAATAGAGCGGAAAAACTAATCGAAAATCGATCATATGGAAAATCGACCAAAAAACGCATTGTGTATTCCCAGCATAAGACACCCTCTCTCCTGATTGTTGCAGGTGACATTATACCACAAGTGCAAGTGTTCACCAGCATCAACTTCGTCCCCTTCACCAATATGCCTAATCTGAAAATCGTGAGCCAACTGCACATGTTGTATAGTACATGTTGCCTCTTGTGGTAGATTGTGTTTTGCCCTTCTCCTCCTCATAGGGAAGAACATACTAGTGCTCAGCCCAGAACCCAGCAGTGTTTTCTGTACAATGTTTGTTAGCAAACTATTAGGGCTGGTGCACACCGAGCGGGTTTTTTGCCTTTTTGAGGATATGCTTGGTCAATGTATCTCAATTGGGTGGTTCACAACAGAGCGGGAGGCGTTTTGCTGAAACTCATACTCCCGGGGTGAGGCATTTTTTGGATTGCGGAGGCGTTTCTGCCTCCAATGTAAAGTATAGGAAAAACGCAAACCGCTCTGAAAAACGGCAGTTCAGAGCGGATTTGCAGGCGTTTTTGTTACAGAAGCTGTTCAGTAACAGCTTTACTGTAACAATATATGAAATCTACTACACCAAAAACGCTTCCCAAAACCACAAAATGCTAGCTGAAACGCTACAGAAAAATAAGAAAAAGCGTTTCAAAATCTGCTAGAATTTTGCGGATCTGCTAGCGGGTTTTGGTGTGCACCGGGCCTTACTCAGATTAGGCAAAAAAGCCACTAAACAAAAAAATTATTTAATAAAAATTCAAGTAAAAAAATAAAAAATAAATCTTGTATATGTGCATTCCCACAGGCTGAGTTCACAGTGGTGTGTTGCGTAACACATGCATTAAAATGTGTGTGAACTGCAACAAAGACTGCACATAGGTGGTATTTCAGAGCCTGCATGCTGCGAGTTACAATAATGTGATCCGTTACAATTGGTTTCTGTGAAGAGGCCTATAGAATTGTATAGGCAGTGAGTTGACATGTAGAATTATTCTGCAATGCAACTGATACATTGTAAACTAGCCCTTAGGCTTGGTGAACACATAAATCTAATCATTTCTGTTTCAGTACTGTCCTGTCAGTTTTACATCAGTTTTCAATCAGTTTTACTTGACAGGATTGCAACTGTACACCTTTTATGTGTGAACACACCCATATAGAAAACTCAAACAAAACTGATGCAAACTGTCAAAAACAGACAAGACAGGACTGGAAGTGAACTGTATACCTTTTTATGTGTGAACCCAGCCCAGGGCTGTTTTTAGGCAAAGCCTTCCAGGCCATTGTCAAGAGTGCCATTGGTCCTGGGGGGAGCAATGCCTCTGGATTAAGCCACGCACCAGAGAGAGCTCCACCCCCAAATGAAGCCTTCTCTCCCCTGTGCCTCCTTCTGTCTCCCTTTGTGCACCCTTCTATCCCTCTTTGTGCCTCCTTCTGTCTCCCTGTGCCTTCTTCATTTCCACTGTGCCACCTCTGTCTCCCCCTGTCCTCCTGTGCCTCCTTCTGTTCTCCTTTATGGCTTCCTCTGTTCTCCTGTGCCTCCTTCTGTCCTCTTGTGCCACTATCTGTCCCTGTCCCCCTCCTGCACTCGGAAGCAGGAAATTTGGGCGCATGAGGCAGGTGGACAAAGAGGGCGCCGCCATTCACTCCCACAATAAATATCGTTTAATGGGCGCCCAACAAGAAAAAAGGGCGTCGGAGAAAAATAACGTTTTAAAAGCGGCGCCTGGAGACTTTTAATGTTTTATAACTGCTTCTCATGATTACACAATATTTAATGATTTATAATTTTTTAAACATTATTTGTAAACGAAAAACAGTACAATATTTTTAAAACATTATTTTTAAACGAACAAACGTACAAAAATTGCACAATATTTTTTTAAAACGTTATTAATGCTTATCACAGGGGGGTCTTAGGTTTAGGCATCACCAGGGGGGTCTTAGGTTTAGGCACCACCAGGGGGGTCTTAGGTTTAGGCACCACCAGGGGGGTCTTAGGTTTAGGCACTACCAGGGGGGTCTTAGGTTTAGGCACCACCAGGGGGGTCTTAGGTTTAGGCACCACCAGAGGGGTCTTAGGTCACCAGGGGAGTCTTAGGTTTAGGCCCTACCAGGGGGGGTCTTAGGTTTAGGCACCACCAGGGGGGTCTTAGGTTTAGGCACCACCAGGGGGGTCTAGGGGTTAGGGGAAGGTACAGGGAGGGTTCTGTGTGAGAGTAGGGTTAGTTATAGCTTTAGTAACATTCTTATTAATGTTTTATAAAACGTTATTATAAATTTCACTTTTTAAACAGGGAAGATTAACGTTTTTACAATTGCCGATTTCATACACATTATTTAATGATTTATAACTTTATAAAACATTATTTTTAAACGAAATATAGCACAATTTTTTTAAACGTTATTCATGCTTATCGTTTAAAACCCTGCGCCCTTTTTTCCCGGCGCCCTTTTTTAACGTACGCCTGCACTCCCCCAGCTCAGTGTGTAAATGCAAAGCATAGCTCAGCAGAAGCTGTGCTCTCACCAGAGTCCAACCCGGAAGGAAGTGGGTGTGCAATGAAAATTGACAGGATCAGAGGGTTGTTTGTATCTTGGGCATCTCATTATGTATCTACATTATATGGCACATGGTTTATATTATATTCTCTACTGTGTGTGTGTGGTTTTTTTTTTTTGGGGGGGGGGGGGGGCAGTGGCGTAGCTAAGAAGCTATGTGCCCCAGTGCGAGTTTTACATGGGACCCCCTGCAAGCACTCTATACATAACAATTGATACGGCGCACAAAAACCTGCCAAGGACAACACAGTGTCAGAGGTGCAAGAAGGGATTGGGATTAATGATTATTATCATTCAAAGCATTTATAGAAGTGATCATTACAAGTACAGGACCAATAAAGATCTAATACTGCAGTTGAGGGAGGGCCCTACGGTGCCCCTCTGGCCCAAGGGCCCCGGTTGTGGTTGAGACCTCTGCAACCCCTATTGCTACGCCCCTGGGGAGGGGTTACCATGACACAGGACTTCTTACCTAGGGTGTCAAAAAAAGCTAGAAACGGCCCTGACCCAGCCCTACAGCAGATACTGTACATCACTTTCAGCCAGTCTGACCATTTTCAGTCAGAAAAGATGAGAACTGGGTACTGTAGGCATGTACAGCATGCATATGTCAGAGCTCAAAAGGCCAAACCACACTACAAAGCCATAGCAATAGGTAGCATAGCATCAATAATGCAATTGGTCAGGTTGGATTTTCCTGGATGATTACTATATCCGTCAAAATAAATACTTTCCTTCTCCTCCCTCCTCCACAAGAAACAGTATGCATGCTTACCCAAGGCATACACTTACGCATGTGAATGGAGATCACTGCTTAGAAAGAAACATAGTGGTCAGTAAGCTACCACCTAATGGCCCATACTCACGGGCAGCAAAAGTGGCCTGTCGCCAGCACACGTGAGCGTGTGGGCAACAGACCGGCGACAGCTCCTCGCCAGGTCCCTCCGCGTACACACGCAGAAGAGGGACCAGCGGCACGACGGAAGCTGTCGCCGACGTTCCTCCTGCCCCCGCCGGAAGCTCCGCATACCTCAATGGAGCTTGCTGTCGCTAGTCCGCGTACTCACGCGGACTAGCGACAGTTGCGGCGGAGGTGCGGCGGCGACTGTCGCCAGGCGATTGAAACTTTCAATCGCCTGGCGACATCAGCGACGGGCGACAGTTCGGGGTGCGCGCCCGTGCGATGGCCCATACTCACGGGCGACAATTGTAGCCCGTGAGTATGGGCCATTATTCTCCTAATTATTCAAAGGAAATTAGCCACTTCCTACATCAATATAAAGAAAGGTCTGCACTACACAGCAAATGCTTATTGTATACCATAAATGTGCTTTGTTTTTAATAGCAGCAGCCACTCCCCAAATACTTGTTTTTCTGTTTTTTGTTTTGTTTTTTTACTTATAAAACTAACTAATCAATGAGCTACTGCATTCTTTAGTAAAAGGCCCACCCCTGAGTGTTCCCAGCAGTTCTTCAGTAGGTAATTAGACTCTACTTAGATCTGCAGAAGCCAGTAAGTTTCCATCACAACAGTGGGTATCAATCAGTGTACAGTATGTGCATTGACTGCTAATCTGATCTCATAGCAATAGCCAGTTAGCTCAGAACTCTCCCTCTCTTTCCTCTGAAGCTCCACCTGCTGGCTATAAGCTGTATATATGAGAAGCTTGCTGCAGTATCCTTTTAAAAAAAGGTATTTACAAGACTCGCTTCAACCACAAATCCCCAAAATATGGTATTTTATGATTATTTATATGCGTGGAGTCATGCAAATTATTTCTGTACACCCCTTTGAGCAACAGGTACACCCAGAACCAATAAACCGGTAGCTGATCAAACACCTTATTTTTGTAGTTTTGACCAGCCTGACCTCCCATAGCCCCCCTATCCTATTTACCATATGAGATCATCTAATATTAGTATTTCTTTGTGAGAAGCTGGCTGGGTAAGGGTGTGTGTTGTTTTTGTTTTGTTTCTTTCTTTCTTTTTTTGCATTACTGTAAAACATACATGTTTGACTGTATGCAATGCAATATGCGGATAAGGTGCAATACGATGTTTATGTTCCTGCTTTCACAGGGAAAGCAGTGCAAGCAGGCCTTTTTTTTGTTTACTGAAAGGCCTTTATTGAACAAACCATTATCTGGATGGCTGCATATGTTGCGCCTGGGTAGGGGTCACACTTGAGGAAATACACAGCTGCATACAAAAACTGCTTGCGGGACTTGACTGTCATTCCGGTGGATGCAAGTGTGATCCCTCCCTAACTCCTGTATATGCAATTCAGCATTAACTGTGCCTACCCAGAACCCAGATGCCCAAAGTACCCATGCCATGTGCAGTAAGGCCATCATGGAGGCTGGCTTTAGAATCTAGTGCTGGCAATAAGCTGCATAGTCCAGAGGATGTCCATGATTTCCAAAGAAATTCAGATTTTGATCCATTAGACTGTGTGAAAGTTTTTCACTTAATCTATGGTTTCTTCTGTGCATGGACGAGTTTTAACTTTCATTTGTGCATACAGTGGGAAACCGTGTGAATTGTTTTTGGATATGTTTCTGAACCCATGCAATGATTTCCACTGCAGAATTGTGTTTTTTTATGCTTTGCTACCTGAGGGCCCAAAGATCACAGCTGTCCAATATTAGCTATTGGCCTTGTGCCTTGCATACAGAGATCTGTTTAGGTTCTCTAAGGCTTCAAAAAATATTGTCTACTGTAGCTGAGGAAGCTACTAAATTCTGGACAATTTTACATGAAGGAACAGCATTTTTCAATTGTGTTATACATCCGCACAGTGTTTCACGAAGTGGCGTAACACTCCCCCTCTTTACTTCTAAAAGTCCCAACCTTTTTCCTTTTTTTTTATTGTTTGTGTCCCAACTTTTAAGAACCATGTTATGTATACTTTCTGTGTTTCATTTTTCATGTTTCCTTTGTACTATTTTCAGTTATATAGGATTTTAGCCATTTGAAATTTAGCACATTCTGTTAAATTTACATTTTACAGAGTCACACCTTTTTTGTGGAATTGGAGTTGTAACAGAAAATGGTAGATAGAAATATGAAAGTTTGCTGCCAGTCAATGCATTAAAAGAGATGTTGACAAGGAGATAGGCCATATTCATGTGAATGCAAATGGGCGTATTTACATTGACAGTTGGACAAATGTATTTATTTTATTTATTTATATAGCGCCGACATATTACGCAGCGCTGTACATAGTATATTGTCTAGTCACTAACTGTCCCTCAAAGGGGCTCACAAGCTAGTCCCTACTGCTGCACGGTAAAACAGCCACGTGTCAGCGCTTGACAGACATGTTGTTAAAACCGCTGCCATTCTGCTCCATTTTAATTGCACCCAAATGGCAGTCTAGAGGGCTAGATGGGACGCTGAACTGCTCAACAAACTAGCAGTCCTGACATTCGTGGAAAAGAGGCCTCATGCAGCTGGTGGAAGTAGCATAACAGCAAAGGGTGGAAACTGCAGACAAATGTCTGGCACATACTGTGCTCATTTAGGCTGCATACACATGCATAATCACTGTTGCTCACAGTGATCTCCCCTCAATCCCTGAGGATGACAAATCTGGGCAACAGCACTGCTACTGATGTGGTCAAGTGAACTGACCACATCAGTTCCATCAAGTGGTATGACATTCCTAGTAGTAAAGTGACATCTTCTCTTCAGTAAAACTCCCAGGAAAACAGGCTCATGTGATTCAACACTTATGGCCCATACTCACGGGCTACAATTGTCGCCGCAACACGCGGCGTGCGCGTGTTGCGGCGACAGGTCGCCCGTGAGTATGGGCCGTCGCACGGGCACGCACCCCGAACTGTCGCCCGTCGCTGATGTCGCCAGGGGATTGAAAGTTTCAATCGCCTGGCGACAGTCGCCGCCGCACCTCCGCCGCAACTGTCGCTAGTCCGCGTGAATACGCGGACTAGCGACAGCAACCTCCATTGAGGTATGCGGAACTTCCGGCGGGGGGAGGAGGAACGTCGGCTCACGTGTGCTGGCGACAGGCCACTTTTGCTGCCCGTGAGTATGGGCCATTAGGGCTGGAACCCACTAGAGCGCTTTAAATCGCTAGCGATTTCCCTAAACGCTCTGCCAATGTAAATAAATGTAACAAATTCCACAATAGCAATTGCGATTAGCAAAAGGACATGCAGCATTTTGGGAGTGTTTGCGCTTCAATGTAAAGTATTTAAGCACTGGTAAATCGCTACTGAATCACTACTGATTTGTGTGCGATTTTAACCACTTCAGCCCACAGGGTTGTTCATTTTTTGCATTTGAGCAACTCTCACCTCCCATTCAGTTACCAATAACTTTATCACTACTCATCACAATGAATTGATCTATATCTTGTTTTTTCCGACACCAATTAGGCTTTATTTGGGTAATACATTTTGCTAAGACATATTTTATTCTAAATCCATTTTAACAGGAATATTAAGAAAGAAATGGAAAAAAAATCATTAATGTCCCTATCACAATGTATGGCGCCGATATTTTATTTGGAAATAAAGGTGCATTTTTTTTTTAAATTTGCGTCCATCACTGTTTACAAGCCCATCATTTAAAAAAATATATTGATATACTCCTTTGACATGCATATTTAAAAAGTTCAGACCCTTAGGTAACTATTTATGTTTTTTTTTAATTATACATTATTTTTGGGTGATTTTTGGTGTGGGAGGTAAACAGCTAATTTTAAATGTAAAAAAAAAATGTATTTATTTAATTAAAAAAAAATGGATATGGGTGTAGTTTCACTATTTGGCCACAAGATGGCCACAGTCAAAAAGTCCTGGAAGCATACGATCACGCTTCCAGGAACATGAATGAGGATGGGAAACATTTTTAACTCAGAAAAACCGCAGCCTCTGATAAGAGGCTGTCGGTTTTTCTGCAGGGGGCTTTGATCAATGAATGGGAGCTATAATCCCATTCATTGATAGCTGGGCTAACGGCCAGCGGCGGGAGCACGCGAGGCCGGCGGGAGTGCGCGCAGCCGGCGGGAGTGCGCGCAGCCGGCGGGAGTGCGCGCAGCCTATCTGGACGAGAATGTTCGTCCAGTTAGACTTAAGTGGTTAAGTTACTGCAAACTGTAAAAAAAAATTACAATAATTTGAAAGGACCAATCTGAATTAAAATCGCTAACCGCAAATCACTATCACAATCGCTACCGGGAAAAACTCTTAAAATAATCTCTTACAAAATACTAATTAAAAACGCTTGCGATTGCGCTAGCGATTTGTAGTGGGTTCCAGGCCTAACAAAGGCTGCTGCCCTGTGCAGGTAAGTAGTCCTGCAAAAGGGTGTGGGTTTCTGGGCAGTTTTATGCCAACAGTACTCCAAACAAAGAACATTGCTGCCAAACTGCAGTTTTAGGCTTCTATCTTGTTTGAAAATTCTTAGCTGGCTGCAGGTTAAAATGGAAAGATGTTTTTATGATTAAAAGTCTTGTGCAGCACCCTTGGAATTTCCCTTTAAGTCTCCGTGTCAGATAAAATAGCAGATGATAGACTAGAAAAGTTATTTTATGTCCTCAACTTCTGTTTACAAGAGGTAAGTATGGACAGCTGTACTGGCAACATTTTACAACTTCACAACTCAGCAGGGTGCCTGGTCCAAAGCATAAGGCCAGCAATAAAGCTCTGTAGTATAAACTGTTTACTTGTCACAATGTTTACATTCAGAGATTGCCTGTAAATTTTACAGGCATCTGGCCTGCAGTAAACATGATGCACATGGTTGCAATGTCCACAGGCTGCTATACTGTGTATATGCATTAGTATTGTGGTAAATCATCAGCTGAATACAGAGCACACACTCTAGCAGCCAGAAATATGACAGCTACAATTTATTTAAGGTTACTTTAATGGAAATCTGAAGCAAAAATAAGCTTATGAGAAAATTAATTTTATGTTCAGTACGATAAAATAGAATATTAGTAGCAAAAAAAAGAGTCTCATATTTTTTAATTTCCAGTTATAGCTTTCTTTATAAAATTGCATCATACTGTCACAGTTGCAGTTTATAATCCACACTCTGTCTCTTAAGCTGTAAAACAAAGCAGAAGTAATGAACCTTTGAACTGTCCTGCAGTAAAACCTTATCCCAAGCTGTCTCTGTTTCTTGGCTGTTTGAGTGCTTCAGAAAACAGGAGTTCCCTCACTAGCGCAGATAAACTCTTTTGCATAGATAACAGCTCAAGTTTTTTAACTCTTTCTGTATTGGAAAACATAATTATTATTATTTTGTATTTATTTAGCGCCAACATATTACGCAGCGCTGTACAGAGTATATATTGTCTTGTCACTTAACTGTCCCTCAGAGGGGCTCACAATCTAATCCCTACCATAGTCTTATGTCTATGTATGTATCATGTGGTATATGTATCGTAGTCTAGGGCCAATTTTGGGCGAACCCAATTAACCTATCTGTATGTTTTTGGGATATGAAACTCTTTACTTTGCTACTAATGTTCTATTTATTATACGTACTATGCATACAATTCATCACCTCATCACAATGGGGTGGGGGAAAAGTTTATTTTCCCTCACCTGAGACACTAACAACTAAGGGCATGGAGAGAAAAAGCTTTCTGTTGTCTGCACAATTGTTCTAATGACTGCCTCTGCTCAGCCACTGATATCAAATCATACAAAGACAGAGTCCCTATTCAGTGTGCAGCAGGCTCTTGTGTACACCTCCCAGCCCCCAACCTCTCTACCCATCCCCAAGTGCTGTGTACTGTAGTGATGCTGGAGGAGTCTGCAGAGCCCCGCCCACAACCTCTCTACCCCTCCACAAGTGCTGAGTACTGTAGTGATGTAGGAGAAGCTTGCAGAGCCAGTTCTGCTCCTCTAGAGAGTGAGTTTTATAAGCTGAGGTCTGTCTCAGTTTTCTGTACACCATGTGTGCGGGGGGGCATCCAAAGATTTGCAGGAGGGCCCACAGATTTCTAGTTACACCCCTGATCTCATAAGTTTATTTTTGCTTCAGATTTACTTTAAACCCATTTAGTCACAGCAGCCTATTTTCTTTCTTTCCTTTAGGTTACAGGTTTTGTTAGGGATTAGTGTTGCTTGCAAATTTTCTCCAAAGGCATTTTCACATCGAAAATGCCATTTTCGTTTTTGAGATTTTTTCCTTGAAAATATGCTTAAATTTTTGCGTTTTTGCTTACAAGGTTTTCCATGTAAATGCGCAAAATTTTTTGCATTTTGGCCTAATGTTTAACGACTTTTGCTGTTAATAGCAAAGCCCCCTTACCAGTTAGAATGGGTATGTTAAGGAGAAAAGTGGGTACAAGAGGATTTTTTTTTTCAAAAAGACCTTATAGTTTTGGAGAAAATTGATTTTAAATTACGATAGGAAAAAGTATACATTTAAATGTGGTAAATGACAGATAATGTAGCAATGGAAGTGGCAACGCTTTTGACAGGGATCGCTATACCGCCGCTATAAGGCTGTATAACGATCCGTGGCAACTATACCTATTTTTATAAACCTTTTTTTTTTGTTCAGAATGTAAAAAAAAAAAAAGACGTGGGATTCCCCCTCCCAAGCCTCTTTAACCCCTTGTCCCCCATGCAGTCTGGGATAGCCAGAATGTGGAGCCCCGGCCGCAAGGGGCTTCGCACCCTGAGCTATACCAGCACGCATGGTATGGGGGGGCTCTGGCTGTGAGAGGCTTACTAGCCTCCCCCTCCCCCCCAGAACCCTTGTCCAATACAAGCGCTCTTCCCAACCTCCGATGCCCCAAGAGGAGATAGGGGCGATGATGCCCTGGAGTGGGGGTTCATGTTGGCAACTGGGAGTCCTCTTTAAGAAGGGGACCCCCAGATACCAGCCCCCTCCCCAGGAGAAATGAGTATAGAGGTACAAAATACCCCTTACCCATTTCCACAAAAGGTTAAATGAAGTAAAAACATGACAACGAGAAAAGTCCTTTATTATTCTTAATTAACCATAAATACTTACCTCTACCTTTAAAAAAAAAAATTGTTCCCACTCCAATATCCTCAGAAATGTCCCACACCAATATCCTCCTGTTGCAATTTTGATTGAAGATCTCCACGCACCCGCTGCCACACACCGCCGCTCCCTGTGCAGCTCTAGCTATACTAAGTATACTAAGTATAGCTTGAGCTGAAGTATCTTTGAATTTGGCTCCAAAGCTCCCCATTGGTCTATTAACAGACCAATGGGGAACCTTGGAGCCAAATGTAAAGATGCTATCACGCTGATATGTGATGAAGTAGCGTAACTAGTGCAATACATGGTAATAATGAGTAAAGCGTGGTCAGGTTCAGGCCGTAATTGTACACAAAGTCAGACGTGGGAAGGTCGTTACAGATGCTTTGGCTCTAGCTACACTTAGTATAGCTAGAGCTCTGTCCTCCTGCTCTTCTCCCTGCCCACTGCACCTATCGTCCCCACCCACACTGGCACCCTGGACAACCCATAGCACCCTGTTATCAGCGTGTTATGGGTGCTACAGGGTGCCTGTGTGGGTGGGCGTGATAGGTGCAGTGGGCGGGGAGGAGAGCAAAAAACCATGCAGGAGGGATGTACGGAGCTCTAGCTATACTAAGTATAGCTAGAGCTGTGCGGGGAGTGGCGGTGTGTGGTGGCGGGTGCGCAGAGATCTTCAATCGAGATTGCAACATTAGAGGATATTGGTGTGGGACATTTCTGAGGATATTGACGTGGAAACATTTTTTGAAAAGGTACAGGTAAGTATTTCTGGTTGATTAAGAATAAGTTGATTAAGACTTTTTTTCGTGGTTGTGTTATTATTTCATTTAACCCTTTGTGGAAATGGGTACGTTTACCCCTATACTCATTTCTCCTGGGGAGGGGCGGGCATCTGTGGGTCCCCTTCTTAAAGAGGACTCCCAGATGCCACCATGAACCCCCACCAGGGCGTCGTCAACCCCTCCTCCTCTTGGGGCTCCGGAGGTGGGGAAGAGCCACTTGTTCATGAATTGGACAAGGGCTCCGGGGGAGAGGGGGAGGCTTTGCCATGGACCATGCGGGCTGGTAAAGCTCAGGGTGCAAAGCCCCATGCTCACATCTCTGTGTTGTAACAGATCGGTCCCGTTCACAGTGGTCGGCTGCATTTTGACGTGCAGAGTGTGTGTTATATGTGTGCTATGCCCATATTGTAGCATGGGTGTTATACAATATACATAGTGTAAACTGACTAGGAATGGTTAATGAGATGCTAATAAAGCAGAGTTGATACAAATATTATGCAAATTTATCCAGCTCAGAATTAGGCCTCTTTTCCACAGACTGTTGATAGGCAGTGAAATGCCTCTCAAACTCTCACTGCTCACTGCTGCCTGAAAACTGCTTGTTGCTGCCTGATAACTGCTCACTGCTACCTGGCAACTGCTTGCTGAGCACACAGTTCAACAGTCCTTGGAAAAGAGGCCTAAGATTCCTGCAAGCAGTAAGTTACCACAACGCAACATTTTTCAACGCGACTTTAACGTTGCACTGTAAACGTCCCATAGGATTAGCATTGCAGAGCAGTAAGCTGTGTTATAAGACTTTATAATGCAGCTACACAACGTGGCACTGTGAGTGCGACCTAAAATAAGCATAAAGTGTGCATCAGAATCATTGGCATCTCATTTACCGCCCTATGTCTGACTGCCATGATGTCATAGTAATGATGGAGGAGGGTGGGAATAGTGTGCACACACAAGAAAACAAGAGCAGTCAATTAATACAGATGCAACAGATGCTGCCCAGCACTATTCAGTGAGAATTTCATACACATTTTCAAGTACTGATTGCAATTGTGTTTCATAGTGGAAAAGGGACCTAAAACTGGAGCAGAACTAATGCAAAACTGGAGCAAATGTCTAGATAAAAGATTCTGATTGGTCACTCTGAGTTAGGTCTCTTTTCCACGGACAGTTGAACTGTGTGCTCAGCAAACAGTTACCAGGCAGCAGCAAGCAGTTGTGAGAGTTTGAGAGGCATTTCACTGCCTATCAACTGCTCGTGGAAAAGAGGCCTAACTGCACCATGTCAGCACCTATTTTAAAAACTAGGGCCTCTGTTATTTGATTCTGTCTGAGAAATTGATTGCAATTGGATCAGGAAAGCATTGTAATGCAGTGATTAGCAAAACATCGGTGGCAGTGGTTTGATTGAAATATTTCTTCTGAAAATTGATGACCATCGAGTTGTAGAAATGATCACTACTCCCTGGTCCATAGAATCTCCACAGTCCTTCATCCTTAGAAAAGATTAGAAAATCAGGTGCATAGTCTCTAATTAAAATATTCAGAAATAAACCTGGTACCAGAAATGCTGGGAAATGTGGTCCAACATGATGATGTGGGGTTGATACGCTGAGAACACAAGAGAACCTAAGTCATGCAGCAAACCTCAAATGGATTATTTCTTGGAAAGTGTCTGCTGTTAGGTGACAAATGTTTGCATATCATGCCTGAGTAATAGTAAGCCATAAGTGGGACTGCTGAAAGATCACCATGTATTCGTGCTATTGCGGTCATGTGCCTCATCCGCAGCAAGAACATCTTTTCTATAAATCTAGGACTCATTGAAAAATAAAATCTTGCCACAAGCGCAGTTTATTAAGTTTTGAAAAGTCACAGGCTGGGACTGCAAACTTGTGCTACTTAAATATGCACTTTAGTGACATATAGGAGAATTCAGTAATTTATTCAGTATTTTATGGTAATTATGCAGTTTTCAGCATCGGAAACACTTCCTATCAGGGCCGAGGCGAGGCAGAGGCGAGAGAGGCTCCAGCCTCAGGGCGCAGTATAGGAGGGGGCGCACAACTCATTCAGGTATCATTCCCCTATTGTGTATGAAGCAGAGAGAAATAAGAAAAGTTAGTAGAAAGGTACAGAGCAGCACACTTGTCCTTGTAATCCTCTGGGTGCATGACCTAGGGTGCTAAGCAACACCCAAACGTAATCCAAGCAGTAGAGGTAGTCTGTCAGCACACCAGCTTCTCAATAAGCATAGTTTATTTCCAAATCACATGTCAACACCAGAGTATGCACTGTATGTTCTGCATTGTGACAATGGAATCTGTGGTAGCGCAACATAACTGACGGGTGGAAACTGTTCATAGACAGTGGGCAGCATGGTGGCGTAGTGGTTAGCGCTCTTGCCTTGCAGCGCTGGGTCCACGGTTTGGATCCCAGCCAGGTCAACATCTGCAAGGAGTTTGTATGTTCTCCTCGTGTCTGCATGGGTTTCCTCTGGGCACTCCGGTTTCCTCTCACATCTCAAATAGATACAGATAAGTTAATTGGCTTTCCTCTAAATTGGCCCTAGACTATGATACATGCACTACAATATACAAACATGGACATATGGCTATGGTAGGGATTATATTGTGAGCCCCTCTGAAGGGCAGCTAGTGATAAGACAATATACTCTGTACAGCACTGCGTAAAATGTCAGCGCTATATAAATACTTAAAGAAAACCTGTAATGAAAAAAAGCTCCCCTGGGGGGTACTCACCTCGGGTGGGGGAAGCCTCCGGATCCTTTTGAGGCTTCCCCCGTCCTCCTCGGTCCCACGGTAACGGTGATAAAGCTCCCCAAACAGCGGGGATGTAAATATTTACCTCCCGGGCTCCAGCGCAGGCGCAGTATCGGCTCTCCACTCGGAGATAGGCGGAAATAGCTGATCGCTGTTGAGCCGCTCTACTGCGCAGGCACAAGTCTCCTGCACCTGCGCAGTAGAGCGGACCCGACAGAGATTGGCTATTTTCGCCTATCTCCGTGCGGAGAGCCACAACAGCGCCCCCCGGCTGGACCCAGGAGAGGTAAATAAATCAGTGCTTATCAGCGCTTGTCAGGCTTGTCGAGGGAGTATTCCGGGACACTTCGGGGGAGCCAGCGCTGGACTGCCTGAAGCTACAGCGGAGGGGAAAGCCTCATTGGGACCCTGAGGCTTCCCCCTCCCGAGTTGAGTACCCCCCAGGGGAACTTTTTTTTGTTACAGGTTCTCTTTACATAAAATAAATAAATAGACTTTGAATCGCACCACGTTACAGTGTCAGTTACAACACCAGTTGCGTAGCTAAGGAACTATGGGCTCCGGTGCAAGTTTTACATCGGGCCCCCCAAGCACTCCATACATAACAATTGATACAGTGCACCAAAACCTGCCAAGGATTTCCAAAGTGTCAGAGGTGCAAGTAGGGGATGGGGAACAGTTTGTTTATGATTACTACTATTTTAAGCATCTATGCAAGTGGTTAGCAGCACAGGACCAATAAAGAGTTAATATTGTGCTTGAGGCCACTATGACACAAGGGCCCCGATGCGGTCGCTACCTCTGCAACCCCTATTGCTACGCCACTGCACAACACCCAAAGTATATCAACTCCAATGCATCTCAGTAAAGATTCGCTCACACAAACATCTTGGCATTCATTTTACCATTGAAAAACCATTGTTTTTGGAATAGGAAAACTAATACCACAGCAGCCTACAGGAACAGCAAAGCAGATTCACTTGTGGTGATTAGTGCATTCATTCCACGTATAATAAAATGCCACAAGCAGCATTGCAGGAGTGGTGAACACCTTCTAAACATCAGGAGGTGAAGAGGCGCCCAGTTGGTGTATAAATCACTTTAAAAACAATAAAATTTGAAAGGAAGAGGTGGCTTACCTCATAGACGACAAATCACTTTGGATAAAGAAGTTTAATAACAATTAAGCACAGGCAACGCGTTTCGTAGGATCTAGCCACACTTCCTCAGGCCAAATAAAGTGCCACATTTCCCTGGGAGGCTGAACTGCGCACTTGCTGGACAGTTCAGCCTCCCAGCTGCAGGCCACAAGTGCCATTTGGCTGCAATTACATGCAGCTGAATGGCAGTGTTTGGTAACACCATAGGTGTCGCATTTGACATCCAGCGGGGCAACATTACCTGGGGACCAAAAACATGTAGTATCCGAAAATGGCAACTGCTGTGCTCAAATACAACTTCAAGGGGGGGAGGGGTGGTTGTAACCTGTCCATCACTGATGCAGAGTGCTAGCAAGCACCCATCCGGTGAATGGGACCTGCGCTGACAGGCAGTGAATTCCCCACCTTCAGCTACTCATGGAAAAGAGGCCTGCCTGACCTGCCTTACCGTAACAATGGAGCCAATCAACTTTAGTACTGCTTTCTGCTCTGCATTGAGTTTGTCATAGTTTCTGTTAACCTATGGTAATACTGATTTATACATGTATTAAAATAAATAATACAAACAAATAATGCCTGACTGAAAAGTTAAAAAAAACTTAATCTGGAGTTCTCCTTTAAAAAGTTAACACATTTCTGCAAATGACTGGGATTTGTAGTGAGCAGTTATTCACTTCACTGGACTACTCCTTTAGTAAATCAGATTCACTTTTTTACCCCCAACTATTCCCCTGTGCGGAAGTCCTACTTTTTCTATAATGTATTTGCAGGTGACTGAATATGTGGTGTAAACACAACCCTGATCCTCCTTATATTTTATTTCTCATTTAATAATTCACTCCTGCTGCCTTAAATATGAATAGACTTCTTTTATATGCAGTCCATAATACATAAAGAGAAATGCCCAAAGCTTCCAATGCTACTTAGCTGTGCCAGGGGGTGCCCACACATCTGTCCTATCATCTGCTCACCTGCACACCAACGGTGGATTAACCCTTCCCCAAACTTCTCCATATTATGGCAATGAAAGTGTCTGACTGCAGGGAGCGCTGTACAGACCTGAGCAAGCCATCATGGGATTATGTAAGTAATACTTCCACTGCTCTTTTACTCTGGAATTTGCACCGAGAGAGAGGAAGCCTCTAAAAGTTTTGAAAACTGAAATGTGACAGTTCTGCTTGTAATCTTCAATGACGCCCTGAAGGGAAATAGCGAGTCACTTTACTGCACACAGCAAGCCATACCTGCCGCTTATTGCACCTATTGCAGCAGCAGAAGCCATTTGAGATAGGAAGCTATGATGAGCGACTGAAAAATGACACCCTATAGTTATACACCTACATGTTCTTCAAACAGAAGTCCAAACAATGTTGTCAGTTAACCCCATCGTTGCCACGCGAACTTGTGCAGTGAGTTGGAGGAATGTGCAGCTGCTTCTGCAGGCGGGGTAGGGGTTAAACGGCAAGCAATGGCAGGCGAAACAAGCAGGCGCCTCGGATTAAATAGACGCTCTCTAAACGCCCGGCGAAGGTGAGTTCAGGCGGTTAGACTGGCACCTAGCTAATTGAACAGTAGGAGAGAGAACTCTTACTACCTCCAAGACTAGGCCTCTGCCCACGTCTGTAATTAGCATAATCCCTCAGTGGTGACGCTGTGTTTAGAGCAATTACTGCCGTTGACTTGTGGTGTAAAAAGCAAAGGGTGATTTTTGGGGGATAATTATCTCATCGATGGCTTCTTCCTGGCTGGCAATCTGGATTGTGCGTGCTATTTTGCGGCTGCATCGCGGTGAGGAGCTGAGGCCATTGTTAGCAGGGAGAGTAGGGCGGTGTATAGGGCAGCCTTGAAGCTCAGCTTGTCCATTGAAAGCCCTGAGATTAGCACGGATCTTCTTCCAGCTCTGCCTCCTTCTCCAGGAGCCTCTCTCCCTCCTGGGCTCCTGCCCGGGTCCCCATGCTCCTCACCAGGCTGCCAGGGAGGACTCGCTGCCTATTGATTGCGCTGGAAGTGGATATATAGGATGTCTGCTAGTGGTTTGCTCGTCAGAGTCTGCTAAGGTAAGCTGGACCCAAATAGTCTATCAGTGAATGGCGGAGTCTGTGTCCCAGTGATTTATGACCATATGACTGCAATCTCGGTTCAAGAAGAGTTCACAGCTGCCTTAAGCTCCCCTCCGCTCACACTCTTTCCATGTTTCTTAGCTGCTCATTAAACATCTATTTGCTGCAATCTGTTTAGGTGAATAATCAAAAAAAAATACAAGTAGCAAAATAGTGCCTATTTTTCCTGGCATGCAGACTTGTAGCTAGACAGGCACATCAAGGTGCACTCAGCCATCAGCTATTGTCTCTGGCTCTGGCAGCCACAAATAATATATTGTTGCTTTTATTATTATTATTTCTTTTACCTGTTCTTATCATTTTGGTGCGTATTTCGTTTATTTATCTATGATCTGAGTATTTGGTTTCCTTCCACCAGTCAGTAAATATGCAGCAATATAGATATATTTTTATCTATTCTTTTTTAGTGTCTGTATTAAACCTTTTAATTTGTAGCCTTTTTTTTCTTTTTGTTTAACTAATACAGTTTTCGTAGAAAGAAACAGGATGCATAATCTTTGAGCAATAAAGTTTGATGCAGGTTACTGAAGTTCTTTACCTCCTAACATAAATAAAACATTAATAAAATAATAAGGCTGTTCTAAAATAAGCAACTGGAAAAACAGAGGGGGAAGTGTCAGCTAATTGGAACTCCGTATCATTTAATATTTATTATTCAGGTAGAGATTTTTTTTTCTTGAAACAATTCCTTGGAGTAAATAATTAGGATTCCGACAAAGATAAATGAGCGACATTTGTGACGTGTGGAGAGACAAGGTACAAAAGCTGCCCAGACCAGACCCGCTCTCCTATCTGCCATTATTATAGGATTCCAAACATTTTATTATCTGGGAGAGAGGCAGAGGGTGCACAGCTCAGGTGGCCAAAATGTTTACTCCAAAACCAGGCCTCGTGTCACACAGCCACATCCCACAATACTCGGCGCTGACAGCCACAACTATACTCCTATATCATAAATCACAGGGAAAGAACATATTTCAGTGTGATCGAATATATATATATATATATATATATATATATATATATATATATATATATATATATATATATATATATATATATATATATATATCACTGAAATATATACTACTATGTATTACTATAACACTATGTGTGTGTGTGTGTGTGTGTATATATACACTGTACACACATATTCCCACGTGTAAATGCCTACCAGAGGATAATATATGCTTTATGTATTGGTGGTAGGATTTTTCTGAGTGGTGGTAGGATTTTCCTGTGGTTTAGAATATCCAGCTATGTGCTTGCAACAGCTATTTCTATTGGAGGTGTAACTCTAATACTGTTATTATTGATTTATACAGCGCCACAATATTCAGTGTAGGAAACAAACATGGGGTACATAATAATACAGACTATGGTAATACACCAATATACAAAAGCATGATTATTTTTACTATTATTATTGGTGATATTATTGGTATTATCATCATCATCATTATTATATTATTATTTTACAAAATAATGAAATGCAGCTAGAAGGCTAGGCTAGGAATCACAAAGAACATTCAGTTGTGTTTCTTCTGGTGAGGGATAAAAGGGATTGTGGAGCTGTTTGAGGTCTCCCGGCTGTTGGATTGACCCTCATACATCATAGCTCTGGGCTCAGGACAGCAGCTATTATCCTGAATTCTTGTGCTATAGTTGAACGCTCCCGGCACAGGCAGCCGTGCGAGTTTTTCTGGTTTGGGAGTTTTATTTGGCCAGCTCAGAGCTAGAGATGAAGAAGAGACGTTTAAGCGTTATTGTTTATAATTCCAATGTAAGAATGCATTTTCCGGCTCCATCTGTACTTTATGGATCACAAAGAGTCCATCGTTCTATATGCAGAGGTGTGTAAGGAGAGTTCATAACATGTTCTTATCAATAAATAAAATACTGACTATTTATGGTGTTATATCAAGAAGAAGCGGATGTCGCCCAAGTCTACATTTTGAAGGCTACACTTATTGATATGAACGTATCCATTTTTCCATCTCACAAATGTATTTCTTACATATAATAATACTGAATGCATTGTGTGATGTTTAAATTGAACAAGCTATTGTGCTGTAGTATTCTAACAGTCTTTTTGTGTTTGCCTTTGATCTCCTAGGTTGCCTTCAGACAATACAAGGGACGTCCGTGCCAGGTGACTGTGGGGTGCCAATGTTATTCTGTAAGGGTGGGGACACCCTCCGACTAGGTGACAATACAATTTGGGGATCCAGGACATGCAGAAAGCATCCTACTATGACAACCCCGGTCTGTTTGGAGGCTACTCGTACCAGGGAGGCGGTCTGGGTTATGAAGGGACACAGCAGGCTTTTGCAACTTCACCCCACATCGACAATGACTTCCAGAGATCGTCCTGCTCCCTGCAATCCCTGGGACACAATGGGCCACTGGCTAAGCCGAAAAACCTAAATGGTAGCTGTATGCGTTCTAGCCTATCTTCTGAGCACCACCAGCCCCCCTCTCTCTCCCCCCAACAGAACCCCACTGCTACTGCCAACAATAGCAGCAACATCCAGACTGGAGCCGACAAGTCCCCTTCCCTGAAAACACAGGCCAACTCCAGTACAACCAGCAAGCAAATCTTCCCATGGATGAAAGAGTCGAGACAAAACTCCAAGCAGAAATCCAGTCCCCCAGTCACAGGTACTGGACTCTCCATGCCATTACTGCTCTTTACAATGTGTAACACAATGTGTGCTTCAGTAGTTCAGGAAAGCCTCAGCGCCACATTACACTGTATATTTGTTAAAATAAGAATGCTGCTGCCTCTGAAATAAGAAGTCCACTAGTCCATACCTTTGAGAAAATGCAACATTGTCGCAAAATGTCCCAGTAACGTTCAAAAGGGGCAGTAGCCTGTGGCAGCCAATCAGATGCTAGCTTTTAAGTTTTAGGCTAAGATTACTCCAAGGTGATTGGACGCCCGGGGTCTCTGTTCATTAATGCTTTAGCTCATAACCTACCATGCCTGTATAGAAGGGATAGTTATGCAGAGCATGATCTAGCCTTCTGCTTGTGTACATAGGTTATGCGATGCTGTGCAAGCTGGTGCACAAATACCTGAGGCTGTTATTTTAACCGTGATGTTATCTGTGCAGAAGTCATAATTTAATCATAGATAAAAGGTCATAAAGCAACTGTCTACACTGCTTGATCAAATCTCCATAAAGCAGGGCGGCTTTGGGGAGCAGAGCTCTTAATAAATGCCAGGCTTATGAAGTGCAGACTAATGTGGGGAAGGCCAGGTCTGGGCGAATGCTAGAGAATTTATTATGAAATCATGCTTTCAATTTTCTGAGTGTAGTAATTATCTTTTATTTCATTTGAAGCGGCAGAGAGCTGCAGTGGTGACAGGAGCCCCCCGGGTTCTTCTGCCTCCAAGAGAGCACGCACGGCCTACACCAGCGCTCAGCTTGTGGAGCTGGAGAAGGAGTTTCACTTTAACCGCTACCTGTGCCGGCCCAGGAGGGTGGAAATGGCCAACTTGCTCAACCTCAGCGAGAGGCAAATAAAGATTTGGTTCCAGAACCGCAGGATGAAGTATAAGAAGGATCAGAAGTTAAAAGGGATGTCTTCATCCTCTGGAGGACCATCGCCGACCAGCACTCCACCCCTGAGCATGCAGTCCTCTGCAGGCTTCCTGGGATCCATGCATTCAATGACTGCTAACTATGAGGCACCTTCGCCACCCCCCTTTAATAACAAACCCCACCAAAATGCCTATTATCAGACCCCTTCAAAAGCTTGTCCCCCCCAACAAAAGTATGGAAACACTGCCCCAGAGTATGACCACCATGGCTTGCAAGGGAATGGGAGCAGCTATGTTTCTCCTAATATGCAAGGAAGCCCTGTGTATGTTGGGGGGAACTATGTGGATTCAGTGCCAGCACAAGGCCCATCTCTGTATGGTCTGAACCACCTCGCACACCAGCCCAACACTATGGACTACAGTGGAGCTCCTCCCATGTCAACCAGCCAGCATCACGCACCTTGTGAACCACACCCAACCTACACAGAGCTCTCATCTCATCATCAGGGAAGGATCCAAGAAGCCCCTAAACTGACCCATTTGTGAAGACAACAAAAACATCAGTTGGCAGACTGCAGGGGGCGCTGAGCTAAGGCACTGCCTGTGAAAGAAAAGGAGCATTTGTTTTGATCTATTATATTTTTATTTTATTACAAAGTGAGGGTATTGCAGGATTCCTGCTGCACTGTAATTTAAGCTCATCATATCGACGCAAGTGCTTCTGAAAGCTGTATTTTGGTTGTAGAATTACCTGTCATTATCTTAAATTGTCTATTGTAGGCTCATAAGATTGGCATTTATTACACCATACAGTGGAAACGTGAGCTATTTCCAGTGGAATAAAAATAGTATGAGATGAGAATAAGGTACTAACCACTCTTCCAAGTCCCAAGTAGGGTTCAATATTTACTAAACCCCCATCACCAAATGTGTGCGCATAGTTGATTCCAACTGTGTTTATTTTATATCAACGTGTTCTGTAAATTCCAATGATAGGAAATTGTTACATTGTTATGGTAGAGGCCTAGGCATTCAGGTCAAAGGGTCATTGAAGAATCTAGCTTATTACCGTTGGTGCCACTTCTTAGATTCCACAAAACAAAAAAGGTACAATATTTTCTGTCCTCTGGGCTGATTTTTTTTTCTTTCGTCTTAACGTGAATACAGGGTATATAGTATAGGGTACACTATACTAGGAGATGTTACTCACCAATCTAAGCACAGTGAATTATGCTCAGTGTTTGCTAAGCGACCTGGGAGGACATCTCATTTGCACTTCGAGTTTACAAGGGTGAGAGCAGCCCAGGGCCCAACTCATTCGCTCCTGGGGCCGACCAGGCTTGTGGGGTCAGGCGTAGAGATTATTTATAAATGCTGCTTATGGAAGCCGGTTGAACTCTTATTTTCCTTATTTTGTATTATTTATCCAGCATATTAACGTATTTATGATAATTAAGGAAACTGTACTTTTTTGGTATTTTCTTGTTCTAAAGTTTGTGTTACCCTGTCATTGTACAATAATGCCTATTTAATTCTAGTATTTTAGAGGTTGTTAGTTTTCTTGTACTAATGGATAATGTAACTAGTCCTACGGGAGGTATGGAAAGACCAATCCAACTGTTATTGTCTAGCCATGAATAGGGAGGCTACACAACACCCTCTGGAGATCTCTTTGTTCCTAGTAGGTCTTTTTTTTTTAAGTTGTCTGTTGAAAAAAAAAATATGGAATAAACTTTGTGTTATAAAACATGCCTGTTGTATTAGTTAGTGCAGTTCTTGGGACAGAGTCGGATCACTCCTCACTACCAGTCTACTTGCTTTAATGTCAGATATGTTTGTATTGAGGAATGTCAATATTTGCCCGTAATTATGAAGCTGTATGTATAGAATCATTGCAGACTGGTCTGTTTGCTGTATGAGGCGGCACATTGCACGGAGACCTGCAGAATGGTGTACAAGGCTAGATATTAGCTATCTGAGTCAGCTTTCTATTTGTGTGACTGTCCTTCTGCAATGGGCAAACACAGTGGGTGAGAAAGCAAGGAGAACCACAAGACAGAGGGACTGAAGGCAGTGATATGACCGTTTTCACCGGTCTGCACTGAATTCAGTGGCCTAAGTTAATGAGTGTCTACCTTGTTAAATACATAATTCAGTCTAAATGACACAAAAGTACAAAAAGTTTGAGTGTCTGTAAAATACGCTGTTTAGAAAATAATGATTGGGCAGTGAAATCCGTCTAATCGGCGCAGTTTACACACCTCTTTCTTTATTTGTACATTATCGACCCGCAGATTAGTTTATTTGTCCCATCAGTTCAATGGAAATTACAGGCTTATTAAACAGATAGGGTGTTTGCTTCTTCAGAAAGGGCTCTTTAGTAAACCATGCGGCCCTTGTGCAAATACTTGTTCCAGGGAAGTCTTCTGCAGGCCCCGACCAGGTACAGAAAGGATTGATGTCTCACCAAAGGCCCCATGGCATGGATCTGGCTACATGCACTATACTGACCAGAGCTGCAATCATCAGACGTGAAAACAAAGGACACCAGGCAAAGGAACACAAAATAATGATTATAACAATAAGAGAAACTGTGGATGTACGTAATATGAGAGCACAGGCAGAGAGTGGCTAACAGTGTTTACAGATCATGAGACATCTGCAGGAGAGAGAACTACACAAAGGGTTAAAAAACAAAGAAAAGGGGGGGGGGGGCTGTGAGGAAAGAAAGAGTAGTGAGTAGCGGCTTTCTCTTCTCCTTAAATTACTTTATTATAAACAAATGTAAGAAGACTATACATATATGCAGAGACAACAACTAGAAGACAGCAGTGTTTGCATTATGGAAGACGTTTTAATGTGTAGCATTGTGAGACATAAGATCAGAGCTCCTGCAATCAAAACATTTTTGTTTTATAATAATAATATTATTAATAACAACAACAACAATAATAAAGCTTCTTTTGCATTTCCTTATCTTGTGACAATGAAAAGAATAGCAATGCTTGCTTCAGACCTCATTAAATCTGTGTCAATTGTAATGCTCAAGCGGTAGAGACACACACAACAGTCTGCACATTAAATTACAGCGATTTGCTCTTGGCTATTTTATAGGAGATCGCTGTGAGAAGCAGCCCATCTCTGATTATACAAGTGCTGTCTGCCTGATGTGCTGCCTACAATAGAATGGACGCCATTTTTCTCTGCTCGGAAAATGGCGAATGGCTGAGGAAGGAAGAGGCAGATGGCAGGTTTATAGGCTTTGTGCTCACAGATCCTCCCAGCTGCAGCAACTCTGGATATTCTGATGTACCTAGCACAGGAATAAGGTGCAGAGGACCCAAACATACAGCTAACACCACAAATCCCACACATACACACTGGGATGGATGGATGGATGGATAATCATAGCAATGGGTGAACACCTAATGCTAGGTAGTCATGCAGCTGGACCTATATAACCATATGTGGTGTCACTACAGTGATTGTGTTTTGTGCTAGATTGATTAATATTTGAGTGGGTATAGTTTAAATAGTAACACACAAATACATAGTATAAGGTGTATGTGTATGAAGGAAATAATACACCAAAGCGAAGCACATCCCCCAACTCACCCCATACAAGCCTACAACATGGAGTCATCATTTACATATACATCCTGTGAATCTGTGCCTGCCTTCATGCTAGAACAAGACAGGCTGCATAATGATATGAGACCGTCATGCCTATCCTTACATATCTCATTCCTTACCTCTTATTATATGTAGCATAATAATGAAATAAACAGCCCCCCAGCACAAACAATCACACACACACGTAAAAAGTCCATAGCATTTTCCGTTGAGTTTTGTAGAATAGATCCAGTAGGCCTGGCTTCAGGGTTGACATTTTCGGCACCATCAATGATTGGCGTTCTGCTGTAATCCTTGTCCTATATTGCAGAATGGAGACATTTGTTAAGCAATATGCACTGAAATAAAAATCTTGGATTAGGTTGACATCCCCTCTGCAGCACACAGAGAGGCTCCAGGTCACAGAAGTCTTCTTGTCACCATTCCATCCTTACTGAGCCTTGCTGGGATTGTGCCTGCTATAGACACCCACCACCCACACAGATTTTTATGAAACAAAAGTTTCCATGCTAAGTGCATGACCAGCCCCGGCAGCAAGCTGCTCACACCCCCAGATACTTTAGCCCGAATCAGGTTATTTTATTGCCATTTCTGCTGACTTTCTGCCTGAGTTTCTTGCTACAAGGTTTGCTGTTTGTAGAGTCCTCTGAATGTTTCCTGTGTCCGCAGTGATAAAGAGTGGAATTCTTGGCTGACACTGCCTCTCTGCTCCAGAGATTGATCACTCTCCTCTTGTGAGGTGCCTCAGGAATCTGTTACTCAGCAGCCTTTCTTTTAGGATTCATTTTGGAGGCTCCCTCAGTGTTTCTCACTTGTCCAGGAAAGCACAGCAGCCTTGTGCAATCATCTCCCCCAGATGACCCCAAGTTTTAAATACAGTTTATCCTCTGCAATCACTACTGTATTTATGGTTTCTTCTGACTTGTTTAGCATGACTTAAATGGTGCAGATTTTTGCCTACCCCTGACCCCACTGGGATACACTCCTTCTACCTCTGTCTTCCCTTTGCTTTAGAAATCCTCAGTAATCCTCTTCTCACTTGCTTTCTCCTGATACATACATTGCCAAATAATACACCGAGAACACACACTGCAGTTTTGGGAACCCCCCCCCCCCCCCCAACACATTTATAGGAATTAATTCTCAGTGATAATGCACTCTTTTTTAGCAGGCCTTCTGTTTGATTGGTCAGCTGCAGTCATGTGACCAGGAATTGGCTGCAAGTCGCTCAGTCTCCAGTTTAATACAGCAGGGTCCCCATACGCCTGATTTATCAGCAATATACAATAATAGGGCCTCGGGATTATTGGGACCCTAATATTTCCTCTCCCACCCCTTGGCTGGCCCGGGGAAGCCATGAATTTTGAATTTGAGAGGGAGATCGGTTTCATAAACAGCCAGCCTTCGCTAGCAGAGTGCCTGACGTCCTTCCCTGCTGTCCTGGAGACATTTCAAACTTCATCAATCAAGGACTCGACATTAATTCCTCCTCCCTTTGAGCAAACCATCCCCAGCTTGAATCCGGGCTCCGGCAGCCAAGCGAGGTCTAGGAACCCAAAACGGACAGAAAATGGCCTGGTCCAGCAGACTGTCCTCCAGCCTGGCCATTTGGCCACCGAGTTCCCCTGGATGAAGGAAAAGAAATCGGGCAAGAAGAGCAACCAAGGATCTCCACCAGCCCCTCTCTCGGTGCCCGAGTCTGCAGGAGGCTCCCCAGCAGGTCTGTCCTGAGTGTGTGTGTGTGTGGGGGGGGGTCTAGGGTCATTATATTGTGTTATTCATAATAATCTCACTGAGTTATGTTTACTGGAACGCCGAATGCCACGCTGAAGACCTTCCTGGTGCATTCATTGTTCCTGTGCTGAGCTCAGAGAAGGTTGCTTTTTTGCAGGAAGGCATATTTGGCTCTGAGGGTGTTTACATTTCTGAAAACCAGTTCTCCTGATTAAATAATGCTGGAATAGAAAGATAAAAGTAAGACGTAAATCCACTTGTGATTATTTATGACTGTTGTAAGATGTCACAATATTGGTCTGGGTAATAGTTTCCTGACTAAATTTAACCCTGTTGCTGCCAGACACTTGACTCTAGCCTGGCAATAATATTAATCCTTGGCTAAGGCAGCAGCAGTGGAACAGTTAAATGTTTAGCTTAGAAATTGCTGCGTGTGACTAGATTTATAACATAAGTGAATACTTTTTTCCAGAACCGACAGGAATCCAGGACGCTAACAGCGGCTCCAGGAGGCTGAGGACAGCCTACACCAACACCCAGCTGCTGGAGCTGGAGAAGGAATTTCACTTCAATAAATACTTATGCAGACCCAGGCGTGTGGAGATAGCGGCTCTGCTGGACCTCACTGAGAGGCAAGTCAAAGTTTGGTTCCAGAACCGCAGGATGAAGCACAAGCGACAAACACAACACAAAGATCAACAAGACGGAGACCTGAGTTTCTCCAATTTGGAGGATTGTGACCCCACTGACGAGGGTGATGAAAGCCCACCATACCACCAAGGGATGGACAGCAATGACTCTTTAAGGGAGTCAGAACCTTATACGCCTGACACCCCCAAGCTGGCCATCAGTCAGGATCTTCCTTCAGGCAAGGAATCCACATCCAGAAGTCCTCTTTACCCCACACCCACCAGTGAGACTGAGCCCAGTGCAGAGGTGGGTAGCATGGACAATGTCCTCTCAGAAAGCCAGGACAACTTATTGTCAGAGCTGACTTTATTCTCGTCAGACTCCTGCCTACACATTTCAGATGGAGCCCTCAATAGCCCTGTCCATTTCTCACAAGAAGATATCGACTTTCTAACTAGCACACTTTGCAGCAAGGATCTTCACAATCTAGATTTCTAATCGACTTTTATTTGTTCACATTTCCAGAGTATCAAATTACAACAAGCGAGGGAATTATTTATATTATTTATTTAGGATATTTATTTAACCACTTTCACTAGAAATCAAATATGCATTTTATTCATTTTTTTAATATTTAAATGGTTGATCGGAAACATTTCATTAGGCGACTCAAACTTCGGATTGATTTGTAAATTATTTTAGCGACGTCTCAGGAATAAAAAAAATGATATTCGTTTAGAGTTATTATTAGACAGATATTTTATGTTTTATGTGTATTTATTTTCCATTTTCTATTAGGATTTGATAATTATTTATTGGACCTTATTTTCGCTAAAAAAATATTTGTCTTTATAATATCTTGTGTGCGAGAATTTACGATGTTAATAAAACGTACAATCATGACAAGTTTTTTCTTGCACATACTTTTCAGTTAATAGCCCATCTTGATAATATGAATATAATTATCATTGTAACTATTCATGTCGAGATTGCTGATATTAGATTGTAGAGAAACCACCAATTATAAAGGGATATATATTACAAATGAACATCAACTATTTTTGGGATATTAACTCATGATATATATATATATATATATATATATATATATATATATATATATATATACATATATATATATATATATATATATATATATATATATACATACATACATACATATATATATATATATATATATATATATATATATATATATACTGAGGCAACGTAAATCGGGAGATTTTGTAGTTTGCTATTTACAGAAAGGCCAAATATATTTACTGTTTTAAGATAGTAGTATGAGGCTTTTGTTATACTATGTAACGTTTACAGGCAATAGTATTAGCTGTTACAATAGAAATTATATCCTCTCTTGGGAGAATTATCACTATATATAGTTCACAGGCACGGTTTATACGTTGCTGCTAGGAATGCAGGTAGGGACGAGGTTAGAACATATTTATCTTATCCAGTAACTACAGACTCAGTTGGAGGAGAAGGCAATAGATGAGGGCCCTCAAAATGGCGCTGCCAGAAGAGGCCAGACAATGAGCTGTACCATGCACACACCCACACACAGCCTCAGAGCAAGTCTGCTGATTAAATCATACTCTCAGCCAGGAAAAAAAATGATCTTTTTTTGCAATAAAATTCAAAGCGTAGCCAAATATAACAGGGTAGGACGTGAAGTTTGTGTAATGGGGGACGTTTATCAGTCAAAGGGGAGCTTTGTCTTTCTTTTGGGGGTCCGGTTTAGTCAGCTTGGGATGCATTGTAAACTAGTATCTACACAACATCTGTGCATCAAATATTAATAGCCTGCAAATTTCCCCCCGGAGACACATTTTATCGCCCAGATATGCACAAGTCTCATGTAAAATGTTTATATTATAGAGGAATTGGGGCATTCGTATCTATTCAGATCTCACATAAATTATATTGATGTATTTTACCCGGATGTACATATATCAATGCGCTCAGCTGGTTATATTACAAGGCCTGAAGTGTAAAAGCGGCGCTTAGTAAGGCAGCCAGTGAGATCCCTTCAGTTACATTTAAACTTCTGTTACAGTCTTCTGTTGCAATCAACTCTTCTCTTGTTTTGGGGATATAAATTAAGTGAGTGAATGGAGTATAATTGCAAAAGCAAGTAGCAGGGAAGGAAATGCTAATACTGGGTCTCTACCCCCCCCCCCCCCCCCTTCCATATATATGTGTGTGGGTGTGTCGAAGGAGCTGAGGGTACCCACTGGCAATGTCCTTCTGCTAAACCTAAAGTCTGGTACACACATCACATTTTGATTGGGCAGTGATTGGACAATTTTACCACTTCCATGTAGTATGAGTGATCATCTACAGAATCTTTGTAAATAAGTCAAAGTCTGTTGGACCTCATACTACATGGATGTGGCAAAATTGGTCAGGGATTGCCCAATGAAAATTGGATATGTGTTTATGAGCCTTAAGGCCTTTTTCACAGTGCGACGTTAAAGTCACACGTTAAAACAACATTTAACGCAGAATAACACACTGCAGTGAAAAAAATCAATGCCCTGTTCACAGTGCACACGTTGCGTTGGTGTCTAGCGCTGCAGGTTAAGTGAAAGTACTGCATGCAGTGCGTTATACACGTTATTAGCTGTGTTAGACTGTTTGCACATGCTCAGTAATGACTTGGAAACCGTTTTCATTGCCTGTATGCTCTACTGTATATGACGATAACGGGGAATTAAGTTGCAGTGCAACTTTTTTGGGGCGTTGCGTTGTAACTTGCGTTGCGACTTTAACGTCGCATCAAACCGCAACGTCCTCCTGTGAAAGAGGCATAAAGGTCTACATGGTGTAATAATGTGTGATGTGATGGTTAGAGGATGAGGTATTGGTGTATCCGGGTGGTAGAGAGATTTTACACTGGAGGGAAGTACACTAGGATGTGTATTTAGGGATTTTGCAATGATGGGGCACAAGTCTGGCGTTGCAGTTATAATGTTTTAGAATTAGGGCATTGGAAGTTAGGATAGTTGCAGTAAAAGTAAGTCCATCTCCTCAGGGGTTTCTTTGCTTTCAAATGTATTTCCTGACTGGCAGTTGGTAAAGGTGGCTATTAACGGTACAACTCACTGAACGATCGGAAATAATCGCTTGGGACCACTAATGGAAAAAATCTCCTAACCAATCTAATTAGAGTAATGAAATCAATCTGATTCAGATCGCTCCCATCAATCTGATCACATTGGTTAGGATATTTTTGTCCATTAGTGGTCCCAAACGATAATTTTCCGATAGTTTATACGAAGAATCGTTCGTAAACGATTGTTCAGCAAATTGTATTGTTAGTGGCCACCTTAACTGCTTCCGGACCAGCGTGGTTGAAATCTACATCCTGCTTGTGGCTGTGCGGCTCTGAGAGGATGTAGATTTCAAAAAAATCGCTGCCACGTGGTCCCGTCGCTCCTGAAGATTGGTCCTTAAAGGGGCAGAGATTGCTGGTCCGGAAGTAGTTAAGACTGACTGCCAAGTAAGATACCAGCCAGCCTCCTTACTTGCTTGCACACTATTTTGGCAGCTAGACTCAGCAACTACAACTTAGTAAATGCTTTTGAATGCAAAAGAAAACCATGAGAATCCCCCATGAGGAGATGGACTAGTCCAGGACCCTGTTTGCTCTGTACCTGTCAGTTCTGTCAGATTTTAACTGTTTACTGTTTTCGCTGTAGTGGTTCTTTAACATGTTGAATTCATAGGGGCTGCATGAGGCAGGGATGGCACTCTGATCATCAGGCAAATAATTTAATCACCAAGAACAGATTTTAAAAATATGATAACCGATTTTAATCCTCTGTAGCCAGCCACATGTTTCAGATAAAGCAGCTAATGAGCACAGCCAGGGATTTCAGCCATTACCCTTAGGGCCCTTTTCCACCTGCAATCGCTAGCGTTCACGCTGAACGCTAGCGATTGCTGAATCGCAAAACCGGCGATTCCCTCGACGTTTGCGGCCACAATTTTGCTATGCTATGCACTGCATAGCAAAATCGCGGCAATTATCGCTCCGCCGCGCGTTCGCGTTCCCGACAAAAGCGAATCGCGGTAGTGGAAATGACCTACCGCGATTCCTATGTTAAAAAGCAAACCGTAGCGATTGTAAAATCGCTAGCGGTTTGCGGTTTTGCGATTCAGCCAGCGCAAACGCGCTGGTGGAAAAGGGGCCTGACCATTGCTACCCTCTGCAGAGGAGAGCTACATAGCCTGGCAAGCTAAACAATGGTACTGTGGAAGAACAGCACATACATGAGCTACAGCACATACATGAGCTTTTGCTACCTACTTCTGTAATTAAAATCATGTTACCCAATACCCATATCACTTTACGAACACTATACTTTACTCACTTCACAATTCACTATACATTACCCATATCATTATACATAACAATTTCTACCCAGTGGTGTAGCAATAGAGGGTGCAGAGGTAGCCACCGCATCGGGGCCCCAAAGGGTCCACCCTCTATCACAGTATTAGCTATCTATTGGTCCTGTGCTTGTAATAATCACTTCTAAAGATGCTTTGATTAGTAGTAATCCTTAACACACTGTTCCCCATCCCCTTCATGCAACTCTGACACTGAAGTTGCCATTGGCAGGTTTTGGTGCGCCATATCACTTGTTATCCATAGAGTACCTGGGGGGCCCCATGTAAAACTTGCACCGGGGCCCATAGCTTCTAGCTACGCCACTGTTCCTACCCCATCATCAATCACACGAGGCACTCAGAAAGGAGATGGAGTAAGCTCAAGCCTAGACTCTTTCACTGTGAGCACTGATCCCCTAACCCCTCCCTCCTCCCCTCTTTAGTAACACTAAAGTACAAGTAACACTTTGTAGCCAGCACTGCAGCTATAGCAGAGTCTCATAATAATAAGAATTTATTATTGAGATAATCTGAAGGAAGAATTGGACAGCAATAGGTGCTATTTGGCCGAGCCCAGTCAGTCTGCTACCAGTGCCATAAATGTTGAAGGGATATGTGGGTCACATGACTGACTCTTCCAAAGAGCAGTTGTCTGGAATGGCAAAAAATAAGTGAAAGTAATGGCATAGTCCCCTATTCAGATGTACAAACAACTGAGCTTTTTTATACACTTAAGTGTGCTTTAAATGTTTTCAATTGAGACACTAACAATCAATGCAATATACTTGCATTACTGATTATAGCTCGTTTTAGTATATTGGCATGTTACCTCCAGTATAATACTAAAGGCCCATATGGAATGTAAGCCTTTCTAATTTGAGGCAAGTTTCAGGCCTGGAACCCACTAGGAATCGCTGCAGCACTTTAAAATTGCCACAGTGTTGTGTGCAGTATTTCCTAGTGCGATTGTGACACGCGATTCCCCGGCGCTTAGAAGCGCTGTACAGTAAACTGTACAGTGCTTCTGATTAGGATTCACAATAATACTTTATTATATTTACCATTTGTCTGACTTCTGTCCATTGCCCCGCCTCCTAAAGGAAAAAGTGATAAGTGCTTCTCTATGAGCAATCAGAGACGCGCCTCTGGTCTCTTCTTTTCGGTGGCGGGGCCGGAATCAGGAAATCCAGATTAGAGATGTCGCGAACGGTTCGCCTGCGAACGGTTCCAGGCGAACTGTGGTGGTTCGCGTTCGCCTGGACCAGGCGAACTTTTGCGGAAGTTCGATTCGCCCATAATGCACTATGAGGGTCAACTTTGACCCTCTGCATCACAGTCAGCAGGCACATTGTAGCCATTCAGGCTACACTAAGCCCTGGAGCCCCACCCCCCCTTATATAAGGCAGGCTCGCTGGCCATGACACTCACTCGTGTACCTGCTGCAAATAGACAGACTAGGGAGAGCTGCTGCAGATTTTTTCTCCTAGAGAAAGACTAGTTAGGCTTTTGGCTTGCTCCTGGCTGATTGTTATTGCTAAAATAGCACCCCTCAACAGCTCTATTGAGAGCTAATGTTTTCCTGATGTGTTTTTTTTTGTGTGTTGCTCATTGCTCACTGACACTGACATTATACAGCCCTATCTGTTGCAGCTGGACCTTGGTAATTGTTATTACTGTGCCAGCCAGGCCCTGCCTAACTATCTATACTGGGACACTTACCTATGCCTAGCTAACTACCGGGACACCTACCTATGCCTACCTACCTATACTGGGACACCTACCTAACTACTGGGGCACCTACTTACCTATACGGGGACACCTACCTACCTACCTATACTAGGGGACCTACCTACCTATACTGAGACTCCTACCTATGCTTACCTACCTATACTGGTCTCCTACCTATGCCTATCTAACTACTGGGACACCTACCTATGCCTACCTACCTATACTGGGTCTCCTACCTATGCCTAGCTAACTACTGGGACACCTACCTATGCCTACCTACCTATACTGGGTCTCCTACCTATGCCTAGCTAACTACTGAGGCACCTACCTATGCCTACCTACCTATACTGGGACTCCTACCTATGCCTACCTACCTATACTGGGTCTCCTACCTATGCCTAGCTAACTACTGAGGCACCTACCTACCTATACTGGGAATCCAACCTATGCTTACCTACCTATACTGGGTCTCCTACCTATGCCTAGCTAACTACTGAGGCACCTACCTATGCCTACCTACCTATACTGGGACTCCTACCTATGCCTACCTACATACAAGAAGATAATAAGGTTGTTGCTTCATTGTGGACAGACCAAATTTGATCAGCTTGACAGTCACTGTTGTTCTATCATTGAGCTACCACAGCCCGGCGACCATATGGGCTGGAAAACTGCCACGGCCTGCTCTCTGGCCATGTTGCGCACCAGTCCAGCATGGCCGTCACTACGCAAACAGCTGTTTGCGGTGCGTTACACAGTGAGTTTGGTGTGTCAGTGAGAAGCAGTACTCTAATTACACTCCCTGATTGATGCATACACATGCAAGATGTTTGAAAGCACTTTAGGCCTGCAATTTAGCATTCAATGTGATTTCTGCCCTTAAAACGCTGCTTTGCGTCAAATCCAGATTTTTCCCCAGGACTTTTGGTGTCTATCCCACTCCGCCACCTGGGGGTCCAGGTGTTAGACCCCTTGAAACATGTTTTCCATCACTTTTCTGGCCAGCATAATTTTTTCTATTTTTCAGAGTTCGCCTCCCCATTGAAGTCTATTGTGATTCGCGAACTTTTACGCAAACCGAACCTTCCGCGGAAGTTTGCGAACGGGGTTCGCGAACCGAAAATCGAAGGTTCGCGACATCTCTAATCCAGATACAGTAACTGGTGAGAATTATAAAGTTAAATTACTATTATTGATTTATATATGTCTTTGGTGGTACTGTACAAAAGAGGAGGCAACAGGGGCGTTGCAATAGGGCAGTGATGACTAACCTTGGCACTCCAGCTGTTACAAAACTACAAATCCCATCATGCCTCTGCTTCCCCGAGTTATGCTTAGAGCTGTCAGAGTATTGCAATGCCTCATGGGACTTGTAGTTCCACCACAGCTGGAGTGCCAAGGTTAGCCATCACTGCAATAGGGGTGCAGAGGTTGCGACCGCATCGGGGGCCCTTGGGCCAGAAGTATTAGCTCTTTATTGGTCCTGTGCTGTTATTAATCGCTTCTATAGATACTTTGAATAATGGTAATCATTAACAAACTGCTCCCCATCCCCTTTTTGCACCTCTGACACTGTATTTGCCATTTGCAGGTTTTGGTGCGCCCTATCAATTGTTATGTATAGAGTGCTTGGGGGACCCCAATGTAAAACTTGCATCGGGGGCCCACAGATCCTTAGCTAAAGCCACTGGAAGGCAAACATGGGTACATAATATAGACATTGGTACAAAAAAGTAAACCAGCTTCAGTGTGTGCTGGCCCATGTTCGCATGTTTGAATAATATACTATGTACAATGTAATAGACAATGTACTTTAAACACACTTCTGCATGTATTTTAGTTTGGTATCATATGTTTTAATGGAGGTGACTGTAGTCATAGCATAATGCACACATTAAAAACTCCCACATAAGCAGAGGCGTATCTAGAGGTGTACAGGCATGGCTTGTGTCATGGGTGCCACAGCACCATGGGTGCCATGGCTGCCTCCTCCCTCCTGCTTCACCACCATACTGTATAAATACTTATACTTGGGCGGTTAATTCTAGCAACTTATACTGGTGGGGTTACTTATTGGGGGGAGGGGGAATCATTTAATTACCTATGCTGGGAGGGCAAAGTAAACTGGTTGCCTACCTATACTGGGAGTGCTACTTCTTGCTACCTATACTAGAAGGCGACCTCTGGCTATCTGGCTACTTATACTGGGTGGCTAACTCTGGTGACCTATGCTGGGAGATACACCTGAATAACAATACTGGGGGGCTAATTCTTACTACATATACCCGCAGCACCTCTGGCTACCTATACTGGTGTGGACACCTCTGGATATCCATCCTGGATGGACATCTCTAGTATGGATTTGGGGCGCAATTGGATATGAGGTGCAAATGGATATGGGGCACTATTGCAGTGTTTGCCATAGGTGCTATATTACCCAGATACGCCTCTGCACATAAGGGCACATTAAAGATGGCCGTTGCATTCCCTGTGACAGCAGGAACGCAATGGATTGGGAAAGTGGCACTGCACATTTTCCGTGCATTGAGTTGCATACAGTGGAGCATACAGTCATTGAAAAGTATGCGTCACTGTACCTGTTTTGCCATAATGCACTGTATGCAGTGTGTTACTATACCCCACCCCGTTGTATCGCAATGAACCCGCTGCACTGTGAACGGTGCTATAGGTGGTGCATTGTCATGCAAAATCGGCCAGTATGCTATACTGCAAGGCACCAGTGTTAATGTGGCCTAATACATTGTATAACTTGCATGTTATGGAATGTGCATAGTGTCTAGAGGCCCTAAAGGCATGTGCACACTGTTGTGTTGCTGTGCTGATTTCAACAACATGTCTTAGGGCTAGTGCACACCAAAATTGCAATAGCAATGGGTAACACTTAGCAATTTGTGATTGCGATTTTGTGAAGCAATTTTCAGAGAAATTTATGAATGAATGATTTTTTTACTCATTCATTCAAGATGAATCACTCCAAAAATGCTACATGCAGCATGTTTGCGATTTTGCAAATTCACAATGCTCCTGTGGGAACACCCTTATAGTGTAACATTAGCCAAGCGCTTTTCAAAGCACTGGCAATGTGAAAAGCGCTCAGAAGCGCTATTGGTGTGCAGCAGCCCTATATGTGTGATATGTAAAGGCATCAGAAACACTTATGCGATGCACCTCAAGGCATTTCCACAATGAGCTGCTGCATGAATTCTGTGCACAATGCAGTGCTGTTCTACTGAATGTAATTGAATGGGGTCAGCACTGCAGTGGAGAGCAAAGTAGGTGTCCTGTGATTCTGTAACAGGCACAGCCACCTGCATTCCAGAGCAGCGCAACAGTGTGCCGGGCCCTAGCAGATTCCATTCTTTCTCTCTTGTTGTAAATTGTATGTCAGTTCTATTAGAGGACCAGTGATGAGTCATTTCTTTCTGATAACAGTGACAGTCATATGCCTGTATTTTAATTAAAATCATTAGCTCCATTATACTGCATCATTGCTGATACCTCATTTTAAATACTTTTGTGACTTTGTAGTGAGAGGAATCAGGGCCGGCGCTCCCATAGAGGCAGATGGGGCATTTGCCCCAGGGCCCCAGAGCCTGTAGGCAGTGCAGTTTCTAGGGTAAAATGCACCCAGGGCGAGGGTGTAAAAATTGCGCCCCCCCCCGAAGCAAGGTATGGGTGCCTGGGTGCCCGCAGTGTAGGTTAGCCAGGTCTAGTTGCACTCAGTATAGATTCCCCTAGAATAGGTACCCCAGTATAGGTAGCCAGCTATAGGTCCCCCCAATATAGGTAGCCAGGCATAGGTGAGCCAATATAGTTGCCTCCGGTATAGGTTAGCCAGGTAGGTGCCTCCAGTATAGGTAGCCAGTATAGTTGCCAACAGTATAGGTTAGATAGGCAGGCGTCCCCGGTAGATAGTTAGGTGCCCCCAGTACAGGTTAGCTAGGTGGGTGCCTCTAATATAGGTAGCCAGAATAGCTTCCCCCAGCATAGGTTACATAGGTAGATGCCCCCTGTATAGGTTAGTTAGGTAGGTGCCTCCAATATAGGTAGCCAGTATAGTTGTCACCTGTATAGACTAGCTAGGTAGGTAGGTGCCCCCAATACAGGTTAGATAAGTTAATGCTCCCACTATAGGTTAGATAGGTAGCTGCCCCCCCAGTATAGGTTAGGAAGGTGCCCCCCAGTATAGGTTAGATAGGTAGCTGCCCCCCAGTATAGGTTAGATAAGTAGGTGCCCCCCAGTATAGGTTAGATAGGTAGGTGCCCCCCAGTATAGGTTAGATAGGTAGCTGCCCCCCAGTATAGGTTAGATTAGGTAGCTGCCCCCTCAGTATAGGTTAGATTAGGTAGCTGCCCCCAGTATAGGTTAGATTAGGTAGGTGCCCCCCAGTATAGGTTAATTAGGTAGGTGCCCCCCAGGACAGGTTAGATAGGTAGCTGCCCCAGTATAGGTTAGGTAGGTGCCCCCCATGATGGAGGGGGGAGCCGCAGCCGCGGGGAGGGCAGCCCGACCTCTCCCTCCCTTCCTCTCCCCGGGCCGCCCTCCGTGCGATCCCCCCTCAGACTGCAGAGTAATGCGCAGGGAAGCGCTGTGCATAACTACTCACCTCGCTGGCTCCAAGCGCTGCTCTCTCGCCGCCAGTCTCCTCTCTGCCTACACGCTGATACACACACACACACGCTGCTTCCGGCTAACAGGAAGCAGCGTGTGTGTGTATCAGCGTGTAGGCAGAGAGGAGACTGGCGGTGAGAAAGCAGCGCTTGGAGCCAGCGAGGTGAGTAGTTATGCACAGCGCTTCCCTGCGCATTACTCTGCAGTCCGAGGGGGGATCGCACGGAGGGCGGCCCGGGGAGAGGAAGGGAGGGAGAGGTCGGGCTGCCCTCCCCGCGGCTGCGGCTCCCCCCTCCATCACAGCGCCCCCCTCCCAGCAGCGCCCCGGGCGGCGGCACGCCCCCCGCACGGCCGTAGAAACGGCCATGCCTGTAGGGGCCCCCAAGATGTGTGTGTCCCCTCCAGCTATGGTGACCCCATACATGCCTGCAGGGAACAAGGAAGAGAGGTTCTGTGAGGAGGAGTTTGAAGTGTAGAGCATGGTGCTGCCTCCTGTGTCCTACCTGGATTAGTTTTCCGGAAGAGAAGAAAGAGAGGCACCGTACCTATGTTACACCTTTATTGGGTTCCAATGGACATCACATATGCGGTATGCAGTGGGGGTTAGGTGAGGCCTGACAGCCGTTTCGCGTACTAACGCGCCATCAGAGGCACTGAGAGTGCCTCTGATGACGCGTTAGTACGCGAAACGGCTGTCAGGCCTCACCTAACCCCCACTGCATACCGCATATGTGATGTCCATTGGAACCCAATAAAGGTGTAACATAGGTACGGTGCCTCTCTTTCTTCTCTTCCGGAAAATTGTTACTGCACCTGAGCAGCACGTACCCTATAGCACCAGTGGCTCCAGCCCACCTGCCGCGTCTAGTGCCAAGTCTTTTGTCTTTTGTCTGTACAATTCCTACCTGGATTAGGTAAGACCCCAATGTATGTACACATTTGTAAGGGGAAGGAGGAGGGGAATAATGGGGTTCCCAACAATGCTATTGGAGACATATGATGGACACCTAATGATTTTGTGTGACTGGGAGTGTGGTAGGATGGGTCCTGGGAGTCGGCTCAGAGGCTGTGGGGGGGGGGCCTCATTGTAGCCCTCTGGGCCGTGGATGAGGCGGGTTTCTCAGGCGGCAGAAGTGGGGGGCGGCGCCCACCTGGCCGTGGGGGGGTGGGACCGCCGAGCTGGACAGGGTAGCCACTAGGAAGGGGGAGCAGTGGGCACAGCGGTGGGGAGGGGGTCAGACCCCCCTCCCTCACCTGGGGCTCCCCGGTTCGCTGTTCCCCTCCAACTATGGTCGCTAAATTTAGACGATTTGCACCATCTTAAAACGGTCATTAGGCTTTTTTTTACAAAAATCACAAGCAAAAAATTATCACTTTTGACTTACCCACAGATGAAATTTTTAAAATGCTGTGATTTAAAAAAAAAAAAAGCCTAATAAAGAACCGTTTTAAGATGGTGCAAATCGTATGGAGTGAATGACAGTATCTCATGACTCCAGAGGGGATTGTTGCACGTCTGCAGCCATTGGTGCGGTGGCAATTACGCTATACACTAGCCTAGAGCCTAACAATTGTCCATTGCTATGGAGGGGAGAGCAGGGATGACGCACATAACATTACAAAGTGCCTTTCAGTGTATGGGGTGAATATCAGAACAATGCACCCAGGGTAGGTTGGGCATCAGATGTTGAAAAAGATCTGGGATCTTTCGGTGGTATACACACTAGATTCTCGCCCCAGTATCCATAACTTCCCCTGCATTGCATAGCGACGATCACGTCAGTCAATTCACATCATTGGAAACGACTTAATTGACGTGAATTGGTTGCAGTTTGTTTGCATTGCGATGTGGTGTGGTTTCCGCATAGCACATGACTATTGGAAACGGGCCCTCAGGATGCATTTACACTATGGGGCCCAAATCACTTCTTCTCCAGCTTTTCTCTTATGTAATATTTTCACATCTTATCAATAAAATGCCTTTTAACCACTTGCCGACCGCCCACTGCACAGAGGCGGCCGGCAAGTGGATCCCGCAAGGACCGTCGCATGCACAGAGGCGGCGGTCTTTGTACGGGCATGGGCGGAGCGTCGCGATCCTCCGCCGGCGACTGGCTCCGCCCCCCTCGCGCTGTAACCCGCCGGCCGTTCGGAAGCGCCGGCGGGTTACTAGCACCCGGATCGCCGCATACAAAGTGTATAATACACTTTGTAATGTATACAAAGTGTATTATACAGGCTGCCTCCTGCCCTGGTGGTCTCAGTGTCCGAGGGACCACCAGGGCAGGCTGCAGCCACCCTAGTCTGCACTCTGCACCCAAGCACACTGATTTCCCCCCCTGCCCCCTGATCGCCCACAGCACCCCTCAGATTCCCCCCTGCCCACCCCCCAGACCACTGTTTGCACCCAATCACCCCCCTAATCACCCATCAATCACTCCCTGTCACTATCTGTCAACACTATTTTTTTTAATGCCCTAAACTGCCCCCTGCTCCCTCCTGATCACCCCCCACCCCTCAGATTCTCCCCAGACCCCCCCCCCCCCGTGTACTGTATGCATCTATCCCCCTGATCACCTGTCAATCACCTGTCAATCACCCATCAATCACCCCCTGTCACTGCCACCCATCAATCAGCCTCTAACCTGCCCCTTGCGGGCAATCTGATCACCCACCCACACCAATAGATCGCCCGCAGATCCGACGTCAGATCACCTCCCAAGTGCAGTGTTTACATCTGTTCTCTACCCTAAACACCCACTAATTACCCATCAATCACCCATCAATCACCCCCTATCACCACCTGTCACTGTTACCCATCAGATCAGACCCTAATCTGCCCCTTGCGGGCACCCAATCACCCGCCTACACGCTCAGATTGCCCTCAGACCCCCCCCCCCCTTATCAATTCACCAGTGCAATATTTACATCTGTTCTTCCCTGTAATAACCCACTGATCACCTGTCAATCACCCATCAATCACCCCCTGTCACTGCCGCCCATCAATCACCCCCTGTCACTGCCACCCATCAATCACCCCCTAACCTGCCCCTTGCGGGCAATCTGATCACCCACCCACACCAATAGATCGCCCGCAGATCCGACGTCAGATCACCTCCCAAGTGCATTGTTTACATCTGTTCTCTACCCTAAACACCCACTAATTACCCATCAATCACTCCCTGTCACTGCTACCTATCAGACTAGACCCCTATCTGCCCCTAGGGCACTCAATCACCCGCCCACACCCTCAGAACGCCCTCAGACTCCAGCCCTGATCACCTCGCCAGTGCATTGCTTGCATCTATTCCCCGCTCTAATCACACCTTGAGACACCCATCAATCACCTCCTGTCACCCCCTAGCAAACCTACCCATCAGATCAGGCCCTAATTTGCCCCATGTGGGCTCCTGATCACTCGGCCAAACCCTCAGATCCCCCTCAGACCCACTTCCGATCACCTCCCCAGTGCATTGATTGCATCTATTTTCCCCTCTAACTATCCCCCTGAGACACCCATCAATCACCTCCTGTCACTCCCCTAGGACTCCTATCCATCAGATCAGGCCCAATACAACCTGTCATCTAAAAGGCCACCCTGCTTATGACCGGTTCCACAAAATCCGCCCCCTCATAGACCACCTTTCATCAAAATTTGCAGATGCTTATACCGCTGAACAGTCATTTTGAGACATTTGGTTTCCAGACTACTCACGGTTTTTGGCCCGTAAAATGCCAGGGCGGTATAGGAACCCCACAAGTGACCCCATTTTAGAAAAAAGACACCCAAGGTATTCTGTTAGGGGTATGACGAGTTCATAGAAGATTTTATTTTTTGTCGAAAGTTAGCAGAAATTGATTTTTATTGTTTTTTTTTCACAAAGTGTGATTTTTCACTAACTTGTGACAAAAAATAAAATCTTCTATGAACTCGCCATACACCTAACAGAATACCTTGGGGTGTCTTCTTTCTAAAATGGGGTCACTTGTGGGGTTCCTATACTGCCCTGGCATTTTAGGGGCCCTAAACCGTGAGGAGTAGTCTAGAAAACAAATGCCTCAAAATGACCTGTGAATAGGACGTTGGGCCCTTTAGCGCACCTAGGCTGCAAAAAAGTGTCACACATGTGGTACCGCCGTACTCAGGAAAAGTAGTATAATGTGTTTTGGGGTGTATTTTTACACATACCCATGCTGGGTGGGAGAAATCTCTCTGTAAATGGACAATTGTGTGTAAAAAAAATCAAACAATTGTCATTTACAGAGATATTTCTCCCACCCAGCATGGGTATGTGTAAAAATACACCCCAAAACACATTATACTACTTCTCCTGAGTACGGCGGTACCACATGTGTGGCACTTTTTTTACACCCTAAGTACGCTAAGGGGCCCAAAGTCCAATGAGTACCTTTAGGATTTCACAGGTCATTTTGCGACATTTGGTTTCAAGACTACTCCTCACGGTTTAGGGCCCCTAAAATGCCAGGGCAGTATAGGAACCCCACAAATGACCCCATTCCAGAAAGAAGACACCCAAAGGTATTCCGTTAGGAGTATGGTGAGTTCATAGAAGATTTTATTTTTTGTCACAAGTTAGCGGAAAATGACACTTTGTGAAAAAAAACAATTAAAATCAATTTTCGCTAACTTTTGACAAAAAATAAAATCTTCTATGAACTCGTCATACCCCTAAACAGAATACCTTGGGGAGTCTTTTTTCTAAAATGGGGTCACTTGTGGGGTTCCTATACCGCCCTGGCATTTTACGGGCCCAAAACCGTGAGTAGTCTGGAAACCAAATGTCGCAAAATGACCTGTGAAATCCTAAAGGTACTCACTGGACTTGTGGTGGTACGCGATTGCCGCCGCTACCCGCCGATTCGCCGCTACCCGCCGTGCCGAGCCGCCCCGCCCCCCCAGACCCCTGCGCAGTCTGGCCAATTAGTGCCAGGCAGCGTTGAGGGGTGGATCGGGATTCCCTCTGACGTCCCGACGTCCATGACGTCGGTGACGTCATCCCGCCACGTCGCCATGGCGACCGGAGAAGCCCAGCAGGAAATACCGTTCTGTACGGGATTTCCTGCTTACTCTGATCGCCGGAGGCGATCGGAGTGGGTGGGGGGATGCCGCTGCTCAGCGGCTATCATGTAGCGAGCCCTGGGCTCGTTACATAATTTAAAAATTTTTTATTTATTTTTTTAAAGTGCTCTGCTGCCCCCTTGACACGGGAATTGGACCGGCAAGGGGGTTAACAGTGGCAGTGAAGCATACTTTTTATTGACCGATTGCTTCACTGTATGCAGTGCAACGCTCACACAAGATGCGATGAAGCTTTTTGCCTCTGTTGCATACCTGTTTTTACAGTGAATGGCACACAGCTCCCACTGTGAAATTAGCCTTAATGTGCTTTTGAGCATTTTTGTACTGTACACAAAAAAACCCACTCTGTATCTCTTAGCCTATGTTGATCAATAGACTGGTTTACATCTATTGTGTTTCTTTGTGTGTGGGAAAAACAACAACACCATGCTGCTTCTTTCCAGGCACCACTCACATCTTTTTTTTAAAGATTATACATATTGCTGCTGCTGAAAACATGCATTTTTCTACATATAAATGCACATGGTGTATGGCAAAACATACAGAGGAAAATACATTGCAAGTGAAAACAGTCCTTGTAAGCCTTGTTCACACTATGCAACACAGGTGGCCAAGCATTATACAAATGGCACCTGCATTGCTTTCCATTGCTGAACTTAATTGACACTGAATTGGACAATGCTGTGTTCAGACAAAAATGCGTGAGCAGTGTATTGCGGGAAAGCATTGATGCACACCACATAAGCGGGAATGTCTAGCCTATGTGCTTTCTGCTGTCCTTGATTGGGCTTGATTCACTATGCGGTGCTAACCTACTTAGCACGTCTAAAGTCTTTAGGCACGCGGTACTTATCCGTTAGCCGGGCGCATCCTCTAGATGGCGACAAAACTCCACCAGAGTTACATCTTTCCCTACTATCCATGTCGGCCTGGAGGGGGAATAGTAATTAGCGCCACCTGCCGGATGCGCCCGGCTAACGGATAAGTACCAGGCACGCTAACCAGGGTGCAAAGCAGGGTAGCACCGGATAAAGTACAAAGTTTTGCGCGCGCAAAGTCCCATAGGCTTTAATGGGCACTTCGCGCGGAACGCCCTGCGCTCTGTGCAGTGTGCGCGTAAAGTTTTACGCGCATAAAGTTTTGTGCGCGTAAAGTTTTGCGCGCGAAAAGCTCGTTTAGACGTGCTAAGGGGGTTTTCACAGGCGTGCTGTTAGCACCGCTTTGTGAATCAAGCCCCATACATGTTGCACAAGAACACGTACAGTGTGAGGAAGTCCTCAAGAATGACCACATCAGCTACATGCTTGCTTCCGGTGTGTAATTCAGACATTGCCGAAACCAGAAACATCAGCATGGCAAGGCAATGGGCACTGTTTAAACCAAAATACATATGGAAATCTCCATCTACCTCTCACTATAGGGTCACTTTAAGTATACAGGTATGTTCACACTATACCCATTGTGCATCCTGAAAAACAAGATCAAAACGCAATGGCAATAAAAAGTCACATTGCTTGATCCCGGTGTGATGCAAGTCATACAGTGCAGCATACAGTCCACAGACTTCTGCTTTCGCCGCAACCATGACAACGCGCATTGTCTGGTAATGCACAGCATGATGCGCGTTGTTCTGATGGAAATTGTCGCACTGCACTGCAAATGCATCCTTGTGGAAGCCCCATTGGAATATAATTGCATTGTGCTGCAATATGATTATTTTGTCCGTTGCACCAAAATGTTATGGCCATAGTGTAAGTAGACCCTTGTGCTGGGAATACACAGTGAGGTTTTTTGGTAGCTACTGTAGATGGCTCGAAAGATCATTTCCAACAGGTCCAATATGATTTTGTTCATTTTTCTGATCGATTTTTCTCATAGAAGTATATGGAAATCAATCAGAAAAACTATTAGAATATTGATCAAAAAATTGATCAGCCATTGATTTGTTAAAAAAATTGATCAGCCAATAAATGTTCTGAAAAAACTCATCATGTATTCTCAGCATTAGGATACTTTCACACTGCATCTGTTGCAGTGCAGTATAGCTAACAATTTAATAGCATTGCAACACCATGCAATTATATTACAGTTCACATTTCCTAGTGTAAGGCTAAGTTCATAGTGGGAATAGGCAAACGCAGGGGGGGGGGGGGGTTACAGCTGCACAGAATCCCCCTCGAACCAGTTCAGTGTCTGGGGATAGGCACAAACTGAGATACCAGAATATCTGGGGGTATACTGCAGGTCACAGCACCGTGCTGCTGCCTGCACTATGTACTGCCCCACCACCTTTCTTTACCTGCTACAGTTGTCTTCAGGTGTAGCAGCATCGTGTGTACAAGGCATGGAGCAGCTCTGGGGAACTTAACAGAGCACAGAGCCAGGTATGAGCACAGCCCTGTGCCCCTGCGGGTTGAATACTACACTTTCCTCTTCATTATGTGACAATAAAGGGGAAAGTCGGCTGAAGCCAATGTCCACTGTCCTCATTATTATCTGTATCCAAACTGCTCCTGATCGATGCCATTGTTCAGATGGCAAATTGCATTATGTGTTCCCAGCATGATGTCCTACCATATTATTATACCGTGTTGTGTGTGGCTGAGGGAGACCTTTCAGGAATCCACGGTGGCGTAGTGGTAAGCTCTCTCGCCTTGCAGCGCTGGATCCCTGGTTCGAATCCCAGCCAGGGCACTATCTGCAAAGAGTTTGTATGTTCTCTCCGTGTCTGCATGGGTTTCCCCCGGGCACTCCGGTTTCCTCCCACATTCCAAAAACATACAGTAAAGTTAATTGGCTCCCCCTAAAAATTGGCCCTAGACTACAGTACTTACACTACATAATATAGACATATGGCAATGGTAGGGATTAGATTGTGAGCTCCTTTGAGGGACAGTTAGTGACAAGACAATATATATACACTGTACAGCGCTGCATAATATGTCGGCGCTATATAAATATTAAATAATAATAATAATCCTGTCCTTGAAAATCCTGGGTTTGCCCCTGGTGGGCGATGCATTCCCTGCAACAGCAAGAAAGCAACACAACGGGAAAGTCGTGGTACATATTATCCACACATTGCATTGCATACAGTGAAATATACAGGCAGTGAAAAGTATGCTTCACTGTCACTATTGCCGCATGTGTTTGGTGGTAAGGCTCCATTCCCATCTGCCATCGGACCACGTGTGGCCTGTGATGAGCGGGGAACAGACATAAAACGTCAGTTCTTAGCTCAAATGGGAACACAGCCTCAGGGCTTATTCACGGTGGGATGTTGCGAAGCTGCGTTATAAAATCTTACAACGCAGCTTACCGCACCGCAATGCTAATCCTATGGGTCGTTCACAGTACGACGTTAGCGTTGCATTGTAACGTGTAGCATTATGGTAGCTGCAGTGTGTGACCTCTAATCGCACACGCTACTGGGTACAGGGAAGCATACTATTCATTGCCTGTATGCTTTACTGTACCTACTGTATGCGACGGTAACGCAGCATCAATGTGTGTTACCACCTATTTTTGGGTTGTGTTGTAATGCTGCGTTGTGAATTTAACGTCGCATTACAACGCGATGTCCCGCTGTGAATAAGCCCTCAGTCTGCATGTAATGCATTAGGATATGGAGGCTGCAATATTTATTTCCTTTTAATCAATACCAGTTGCCTGGCTTTCATGCTGATCCTCTGCCTCTAATACTTTCAGCCATAGCCCCTGAACAAGCATGCGACAGATCAGGTGCTTCTGACATTAACAAGATTAGCTGCATGCTTGTTTCTGGTGTTATTCAGACAGACACTACTGCAGCAAAATAGATTAACAGGGCTGCCAGGCAAGGCAACTGGTATTGTTTAAAAGGAAATAAATATGGCCATTGTCCTTTAACTGCCCTGCACGCAGTTTAGGTGTCCACTTCATTCTGAAGTACTCACTTTGGAAGTGATACGGTAACACTGTTCCCTGCAAATATCCAGTCATCATGTACAACTCTGCTAGCAAACTAAAAAAAAGGTCAAGTTTCTATTTCTGCAAATATTAACAACATATGTGAATGCTGAGTGAATTTGACTTTAGACCACTTCACCTTCCAAGACCCTCTGCCCCACCCCCCATACATTTGCCCACTTGAGATACTTCCTTCGGTTGCTGTCAGTGGTGTGAAAGCAGCTAGCACTGGCTGGGGGTAGAGCCAGAAAGGACCTGTCCTGTCCTGATGATGAATCGGTCCGCCTGGATTTGCACAAGTGATGGAGAAGGGTCTTCAAACGTTGGGGCATAGGTTGCTACAGACGGGAGGCGACGTATGCTACCAAACCTGTATATTGCAGACATAAGCACTGACGGTTTATCGATACAAACCTTTAACAAGAACCTGCTCGAGTCATAATGACTTTAAAGTTGCTGGCAACCAATATGACACACAGCGATCAATTCCCCTCCCACTTCTTGGACTTAATGTGCAGCCCCCTACAGAGGCTCTTTGTGAAGGTTTGAGGGTCCTAGTCTCATCAGTCTGCGGTGAGAAGTGTCTATTCCTGCTGTAAGAGCACCCAGTGATTTGTAAAACCCTTCATGTTAACTGTGTAATGTGACGGCAGCTTGTGGATACTACATAGCTAGTACACTGTGTATATCACATCTACTCACTCTATACCTTATACCTCTCACAGCAGCTATACACAAATCCTAGTTACACATGAGCTATACTCTTCTCCCTATTTAATAACTTACTAAAACAGTTGTATAAGTTTAGTGCATACTTAATGAGCATTACATTTATATTAATTACCAATATTATTGTTATTATTTGTAGTGATGTCACTAACTACCGTTATACCACAATAGGACTTTTATTCAGGGGTTATCAGCTTTTTCAGGAAAACATCTACATAGCGAATAAACACACTACATACATCATCAGCGTGTCAAACACATACTTGATTCCCAAGCAGGGTGGATGAGAAGATTATACCTACACAACTGAAGCAAAATGCTGAAGATCCAGATTTCTATGTATTTTCCATAAGATACATTTTTGCAGACCAGCACCATGTAAGACACATGTAAATTATGTGTAAATAACAATAATATTATACACAGTGCTAGGGGTGGGGCAGGCGGGTTTCTTGCCCCAGGCGCAGTTTGTTGAATTCTTAAAAAGGTGGCAAAATTTGGATGGGGAAATAAACACTTGGCAGTTGGCAGGCGGGCGCGGGAGCGTGACGTCTGTCTTATGTGTCGTCTTTCAACACTAAACGCAGCCGTACAAGTGTAGAGTTACTGATTGTCGTGTGGCTGTGATCTGCATTGATTGTTTGTGTCTTTATTAGTACTATTTTGACGGTTTGTTTCATTTAGAGGGTATTATTTCTCAGTTTAACCTCCTGAGCGGTATGCCCGACACTGTGTCGGGCAAGGAAAACTTGTGTCGGGCATGCCGCTCAGGGGGTTTCCCTAGCTACAGGAGCTCCACTGTAGAAGTTAACTAAGTGGAGGAGCTCCTGTACACTATCTGCTGCATGACACACGTAAGTCATAGTGCCCCCCACCCCCCAATCCCCCCTTAGTAATGCCCCCCATGCAGCCGCTGCCCTGCGGGATACATACCAAGCCTCGTTCCAGCGAGCGCCCCAGCCGGTCTGCACAGCTCCGCATATCTTCCGGTATGCGGAGGATGTGTGCTTAAGTCATGTGACATCTGACGTCAGGCGTCACATGACTTCAGTCTCCATTCTCCGCATACCGGAAGATATGCGGAGCTGTGCAGACCGGCTGGGGCGCTCGCTGGAACGAGGCTCGGTATGTATCCCGCAGGCGGCGCCTGCATGGGGGCATTAGGGGAAATGGGGGCACTATGACTTACGTGTGTCATGCGGCAGATAGTGTTCAGGAGCTCCTGCACCTAGCTAACATCTACAGTGGGGCTCCTGTACCTAGCTATTCTATACTGGGGGGCATCTATCTATCCTATACTGGGGGGGGGGGTGCACCTAGCTATCACCTAGTTTTCGAATTATGTATAAACAGTAGGGATAAGAGCATAGGCGCCAAAACATGACCTTGCCCCAGGCGCAACTTGGTCTAGATCCGTCCCTGGTGCTAGGGGGGTAGAAGAGCTACATGTAACAATAGGAAAAGGTACCCCTGTAACAGCACTAAACAGCAGAATTAATTTAAAAATAATTTATTAATCTTTATTAAGACAAAAATTTCCACATACAATTAAAAACAATATTGTTTTTAACTGTATGTGGAAATTGTTGTCTTAATAAAGATTATTGAATTATTTTTCAATAAATTCTGCTCACTTTGATGCTGTTACAGGGGTACCGTTTCCTATTGTTACATGTAGCTTTTCCATAAGATAAACTTGTGCACGCTGAATTGGAGAACTCCTGTAACTCCAACCTGAACACAATATTTTGTATACTGGCCTGCTCTCCAATTGCTAACAGGGCACAGCTTTAAAAGAAAATCCCCTTAGGCCTTGTTTACATTGGGTGCGTTGAGAAATGTGTAAAAGCGCATTATAAAAAACGATTTTGCATTTGTGCGCGCTTTAGTGCGCGTTTCAGTGCGTTGCGGTGCATTTTTTTAAGCATGTTTTGCTTATTGTAGCCGCAACCAATAATGATTTTTTTCAAATGAAATTTTTTTTTATTTAGGGCTACAAAAGACATGAGTTTTTGAGCTTGTATGTGCTTCTATGCACTAAAAAAAGCACACCTATTCACTTGCATTGATGTGTTCTTTACAGCTCAACGCACAGGAATGCATGCAACACTATGTTTTTGTAATGCAGAGTGCATAGATGTGAACCAGGCACATTAATTACATGGGAAAACCAATACCTTGCAGAATGCACAGCGCAATGCGCTCTGAAAAGCGCACAAAAACGTGCCTAGTTTGAACAAGGCTATACTGTGGCTTTCATGAGGGACTAATTTCACTGCAGTTAGACTGAGGCCCTTATTGAAGCCACAGGAACCCTTACTGAAGCCACAGACACAGGGCTCTTTGGACAATGAACACTCATAACCCATTAAACTATACCCGAGCCGAAGCTCCAGTACAAAATCAGATACTTACCTTAAAGGGAACCTTAACTGTGGAGCAAAAAAAAGTTTCACTTACCTGGGGCTTTCCCAAGCCTCCTGCAGCCGTCCTGTGCCCGCGCAGCTCCTCCAGTGTCCTCCGGTCCCCCGCCGCAGCTTAGTTTCGTTTTCGGCCGACTGCCAGTTGTCCTCCTGCAACGCGTCCTATTCTTCCGCATTCCCCGACGTAAAGCGCCGTAAAGCGCGTCATTCGGATACGCTTTACGGCGGGGAATGCGTTCCATGGACGCGCTTTACGTCAGGGAATGCGGAAGAATAGGACGCGTTGCCGGAGGACGACTGGCAGTCGGCCGAAAACGAAACTAAGCCACGGCGGGGGACCGGAGGACACTGGAGGAGCTGCACGGGCACAGGACGGCTGCAGGAGGCTTGGGAAAGCCCCAGGTAAGTGAAACTTTTTTTGCTCCACGGTTAAGGTTCCCTTTAAGAGAGGGAAACATCAGGATCCTATTGAGACTTCCCTCGCAACTCTGTTTTCCCCTCGGCGCAGGGCCCCTCTCCCCTCAAGATTAGAGACCTGGTGTTATGTCTGATCATGCTGCCCGGAAGCTCCCTTCCTCTGTGCCTTTCACGCATGCTCAGTGGGAAATTAATTATGCTGCCAGCGGTAGAACACTAAATATCTCAGTTTTCACACCTCCTACACTCCCCAAATTTTCAGGGTAGGGAGGGGACCCCCGCCCACTGCCCTCTGGTTTCTGAGAAAGATTACAGAAGCCTATCTGGGGAACCAGCGGGGCGTGGGGGCTGCAATTTAGCACAGAGGTAGTTCGGGGGGGGGGGGGGGGGACCCCTCCCTACCCAGAAAATTTAGGGAGTGTAGGAGGTCTGGAAGCAGAGATATTTAGTGTTCTACCACCGGCAGCATACTGGGAAATGTGGCAGCACAGGCTCCTACTGCGCATGCGGGGCAGCGCAAATGAACTGGCAGCGCAATCAGACACATCAATGGCAATGTGATGTGGGAGTGACGTCATGTGGTGAGTGAGGCAAGTGAAGAGAACAATGCTCTCAGCCATTGCTCGGTGGATTGTGGGCTGAGAGGCAGAGGGGTGTTGGGGGCTGCTGTACACATGCTGGATTCTCGGAGGTTGTTATTGTCTGTCACGACCAAGCTTCATCTAGTGTGTGTATGGCGCTTTAGGCTAATTTAGGAGGAAGTCTATTAACATATCTGTGTGTTTAGGGGAGAAAACTGAACTGGAGTGCCCACAGAATGAACATGAAAATAGTGCCCAGGTTGGGATATGAACTGGGAATCCAGCAGTGCGAGGAAAGAGTGCTATCCACTACACCACTGCGCTTAGCCATCATTTAGATAAAGAAAGAGAAATCAACATTAATTCCCTTCTTCGTCCAGTTTTAGGCCTTCAGCACCTCCAGATACAAAGTGGAAACACTGATAAAATGACAGCATGTGGCTAACTGGCCATGGATAGATGACAACATGAAAGAGGTCAGTGAGTGGTTGTGCATTTCGTGTTCCGAAGCCAGCTAGGAAGGTAGAAATCAGTGAGCAGTAAGGGGAGCTAGGAATTATCATCTCCAGTCTTGAAGGGGCTAAAAGCAACGAGTCTGGACAGGGCATTCTGAGTTATACAGATGTGCTGACAACACCACTTACTGGTGACAGCATTAATTCCCACAGCTGGGACATGCTGCCTATTCCTGGGGACAACCATCAGAGGTGAGCAGGACATAAATTGGAGGCTGAAAATGAGAACTCATTCTACAATACATTGGAAAGCCAAGGCTCGGATTTATAAATCTGAAGCAGAACAGACAAGCAGAGGACAATGAGCTGAGTGCAAGATATGTACAGAACTGAACAAATATTCTGAATATGGTTCAGGAGCATGTGTGTGACCTTCTGACAATTTATTAATCTCACCACATCATGTAGTATAACGTGTAGGCCAGTTTCTCTGAATTTTATTCATTAGACAAACTAGTGTGCATTCAATATAATGAGTTTACATAATATTATTATTTAGTATTTATATAGCGCCGACATATTATGCAGCGCTGTACAGTGTATATATAAATATATATCTTGTCACTAACTGTCCCTCAAAGGAGCTCACAATCTAATCCCTACCATTGCCATATGTCTATATTATGTAGTGTAAGTACTGTAGTCTAGGGCCAAATTTTTTTTTAGGGGGAGCCAATTAACTTATCCGTATGTTTTTGGAATGTGGGAAGAAACCAGAGTGCCCTGAGGAAACCCACGCAGACACGGAGAGAACATACAAACTCTTTGCAGATAGTGCCCTGGCTGGGATTCGAACCAGGGACCCAGCGCTGCAAGGCGAGAGCGCTAACCACTACGCCACCGTGCTACCCATAATAGGTATGTTCTACTGAAGGAGGACTTTTCTTCTTAACATGTATTTATGTCATGCACCTAATCGGATTCAATGTCAAATTCTGTGTTGGACCTTCATAACTGTTTTTTATACAGTATTTTAAGTGAACATCACTGCAGGGAAAAATTCTTAAAAACACCACTTGTGAGTAAGCCGATAAATATTTAGGATGTTAGATATCTACATTTTAGGGATAATCCATATTCCCTTTCCACTCTTATTTTGCCAAATCCTAGCTTCATCCCTTGACCTCCGCTAACTCTAGACAAGACAAGACAAGACACATTGGTCCCGATTTATAAAGCATTACCTCATTCGGTAATGCAGCAAACAGCTGATTTTACCAAGCACTTAGGAAAATGTCAATTCATAAAAACTATTACTGCATGGAAAGCTGAAATTACCAAGCAGTGAGGTAATTTACTGACTTGTGTGGTAAACACCTCAACACATGTCAGTAAATGTCAATTCATAAAGACTACAACATGCGGTAAAGCCCAGAAACATTACCGCCAGCTCTGATGTGGCATAAACAGTGCGGAGACTGTGCAGAGCCATGACTCGCAGAAGCAGAAAGAGCTATGATATGAATGACAGGAGCAGAGAGCCAACAGCCTCTGTCTCCTGCAAGTCCCATTGATCGGATGTTGATAGGTTGTGATGCCTTCTTGGGAGGACCAAGCTTTTCTACCCCCTAGGCAGCCAAGCAGAGAGTACAGAACAAAAGAGGTGTCGCCTGGAGCCCTTCAGATGTTTAACCCCTTAGGTACCTGTTTGAAAATGCATAGGAGCATGTGGGGAAATCACCTAAGCATTGCATATTTAATGTTTCTTGCAGTTCATGTAAGCTGTGGTAATAAAATAAAATGTTAAGCTCTCTCTGCTTCTCTGAGTCACGGCTTTGCACAGTCTCCGCACTGTTTACGCAACATCAGAACTGATGGTAATGTTTCTGGGCTTTACCGAATGTTCTAGTCTTTATTAATTGACTTACTGAACAGGAAGAACCGAGATGCGAACTTTCATAATTAATAATCTCCAATATGAAAGAGATATAGTATATACAGGTTTTCTCAGGTCAAGTAATAGTCTTGAAAGTTCCAATTTGGCTGCCAAGAGGATTCAAATACCACAGTTAGAAGGAACACAGTATCTGTGCAAGTTCAGAATCAGCTCTTTTTTTTACTGCTCTATCCATTTATAAGATTAACATATCCAATTATTTAAAGTGTGATAAAGGACCTGTTGGTGTTCAAAACAGACTAGTGTTGTTGCTACAACTTACTATTTGTTGAATTATTGGAACAATGCACCATGATACACAGCAACAATCATGATTTGGGGGCTTTGTCTTACTTGGTTATATGTGAATATTGTCAATAAAAATATGTTTAATCTACAGACAACCTTCTTTTTGTTTTGAGTATCCTCCAGAGCTTTATAACCCAAACCTTTTCCCAGACAAGTGCTTAAGCCAAACCTGGAGGAAGTGTTCACACTTGACATTTTTGGATGCGTATTCCCGTATGCGAATTTGCAAAAGAACTAAAAACCAAAGTAAGTCAATAGAGTTGTTCCCACTTATATGCAAATTTTGCATGTGTGAAAAACATACATCCATATTTTCACACTCCATGCACATTTTCTCACTAGCATTCATTAGGTGCTGTGGCAAAACACACACGGCATACAACAGATGAACGTGCGTAGCGCCTGGAAGTTTGTCTGTGTAAAACTGATTGCGATTTACACACAGATAGGATGAACCCTGCTTCAAAGTTCACCAAAGCATATATTCCACTCATTAAGTGATGCCTGATCCAACTGTATCTCCAACTGTATCTCCAAAGTAGAGAACCTCATCGAATGAGATGGAATAATTCAGCAGATCATTGGGAGTGTTCCATTTCAAAGGGAAAGCTGTTCAGCAGTGAATGAATAAATACTTCCATTGACTTTCTCATTGTGGCCAAAATGTGTTGGCTGAAAGAGGATCTGCAGGTTCAACTTGTGCAGATACTGCACTGCAATGTCTATGGACTAGCTTGCAAATGGTACACTGGCAACAGGCAATTAATTGCTGGTCTGTCATCTGCAGATTAGGGTATGAATACGGCCAGCTAAACAGGCATCAAAATGTTTACACTATGCTACCCACTAATCTTCCTTGACTGGTCCCCAAAATAATCAAAACATGTGGCAAAAGGAATCATAGTTTTTGTGTACTCAAACCCTATTCACCTCCCAATCACATTTTCTTACTCAACTTATGTAATGAGCAGAATTGTCCAACATTTACATTAAAATTAAACATGTTACAAAGTTATAATCTTTCTAAAGCTGGCCACTAACGGTCCAATTTTTAGCGAAAAATCGTTAGAGCGATCAGAAATTCTGATCAGATTGGTTGTAAATAATCTCCATTGGTGGAAACAATCGATTATGAATGAGTGAAAAAAATGTCGCCCGAATGAATTTTCGTCGAACGAAAATTTGGATTTTCTTGTTGGTCGTGATAGATAGGAAGCAATGATTGGTTAGTTGATGGTGTAGTGAACGATTTTTCGTCCGATCAGAATTTCTGATCGCTCGAACGATTTTTCGCTAGAAATTGAACTGTTAGTGGCCACCTTTAGCAATGGACATTTTACATTCATCAGCAGATGGCAGGTGTGGCAGACACTTCATCTATCCTGCCAGACATAAAGAGGACCTCTTAAGCTGGCCATACACTGGCCCGATTTCCCGTCGATCGACAGCAGATTCAATCACTGGGATCGAATCTGCTGTCAAATAATTTGCGCTAAACGATTCCTCCTGATATCAATCGGTCCGTCGATCGCGTTGTGTGGGAAATTACCGTCGATCGCCTGCGGGTAGGGAGCGCGTCGCTTGCGTCGTACGATTCGGGACATTTCGACGCATGTATACATTACCTGAGGCTGGCATCCCGTCTGTCACTGTTCCCATCATGGCACCTCCAGCATCCTCGTATAACTTCCGCTGTCATGCCAGTGACAGCGGAAGTACAAATAGAGGGCGCTCTATTTGAACGTCCGCTGTCACTGGTGTGATAGCGTAAGTTCTATGCGGATGCCGGAGCCGGAGGTGCCACATGACGGGGACATCACGCCTGGGAGCCAGCCTCAGGTAATGTATGCCGGGCGGGGGGAGCGGCGGCGGCAGCAGCTCAGCAGATTGTGAATCGGTTTCAGGCTGAAATCGATTCACAATCTGTTTTCAGTAAAGGCAGCCATACGATCCCTATCTGATCAGATTCGATCAGAGAGGGATCTGTCTGTTGGTCGATCTGATGGCAAATCGACCAGTGTATGGCTACCTTTAGATAAGTGTAAAAAAAATGTTGTAAATATATCTGTGCAAAGTGAAATGAAGATAGTGACGTACCATTGGTTGATCTTATCTGTTGTATTCTCCTGCAGAAGTATAGCTGTACTTCCTATAATGATATAGCAATAGGAGCACATTAGTGTGAGTCTTCTATTTCCATTCTCATGCAATGGTCAGAAGATGTACAAATTGATATTGGCCATCAGAAATAGGGATGCTCACCGCGTTCCGCGGAATTCCGTTTTCCGCGACTCTGACCGGAATTTGGTGATTCTGTTCCGTCGCATGGGAACGGAATTGCCATACAGCTATAGCGGAAATTCTGTGGAACGATGCGTAATTCCGGCGGAATGCGGAATTTTGTTAGCCAATCACAAGGAAGAAGTTTAGAGTGCAAACAACAGGATTTCTTCTAGGGATTCTTTCCGGCAGAGAAAAAATCTCTCTCTCCTCCTCCTCCGATCTTGTCTTCCAGGGATTTGTAGGGTCTCAAAAGCAAGCTCACATGCATTGGCCAGGAATCGAACCCAGGTCAACTGCTTGGAAGGCAGCTATGCTCACCACTATACCACCAACACTACATGCTGAAGGCAGCCTAGCATGTGCCATTGTGATATACCCAAGAGAAAAATGAGCTTGCTTATTTGCCTAATTTGCTGGATGAAAGCAGTGGGACACATGGTGATACTGCTTACAGGCTTCAATTCAATACTTCAGAAAGATCATGTGCCCCCCTGGATGATGCTGGTGTAACACACACAGCAAAGGACAGCAATTTTCTGAGCACATAACCCAGAGGTCAATGGATTGAAACCATCCTCTGCTAGGCGTACTTTGGTTTTTACACCTTGCTTTACCACATGGGCCAATCGGTGGCCATAGCCCCGTAAGAGAATGTGTCATTAGGGCCTTGCTGTAACATAGATAGTAGTGTAAGTATTTCAACTAATGTTGTACCCTTCTTAAACTTGAAGGTTATATACAAACGTGAGCAGAGTGGTGCAGCGGAAGTGTGCTGGGCCTATAACCCCGAGGTTGATGGATCGAAACCATCCTCTGCTAGGCATGATTTCATTTTTGCACCTCACTTTATCACATGGGCAAAACAGTTTCCATAGCCCTGTAAGAGAAAGTGTAATAAGGGCCCTGCCGTAACATAGATATTACGGTAGCTAAGACTACTCCTGGGCCTTTCTTGTAGTTGAAGAGATGAGTGAACTGTGACACCACACAAAAAAAACAAAAAACAGCAAACAGCAAACAGAGAAGCTTCCCCATATTGGAGTATTGGATTTGGTAAAGTCTTAAGCCAATGTGTTGTAAGCCACAAGTAAGCTTTAGGGTAGCAGGAATGGTTGCATGGCCACCTAGCTTTTCATCCTTCCCACCCTTGCCCTGGAATATTCCAGACTTCAGATTGCTGTCCTTTGCTGTGTGTGTTACACCAGCATCATCCAGGGGGGGCACATGATCTTTCTGAAGTCTTGAATTGAAGCCTGTAAACAGTATCACCATGTGTCCCACTGGTTTCATCTAGCAAATTAGGCAAATAAACAAGCTCATTTTTCTCTTGGGTATATTGCAATGGCACATGCTAGGCTGGCTTCAGCATGTAGTGTTGGTGGTATAGTGGTGAGCATAGCTGCCTTCCAAGCAGTTGACCTGGGTTCGAATCCTGGCCAATGCATGTGAGCTTGCTTTTGAGACCCTGCAAATCCCTGGAAGACAAGATATGAGGAGGAGGAGAGAGAGAGAAAGAGAGGGAGAGAGGGGGGGAGAGAGAAAGAGAGAGAGAATATTTTTCTGCCGGAACGGAATTCCGCAGAATTTGGAAAAATTCAGACGGAATGTAGCAGTTACGGAATTTTGTGCTGGTGGAATTCCGCAATTCCGGCGGAATGGAAATTGCACTTTCCGATCATCCCTAATCAGAGAGCAGAGTTGTAAGTGGGATATTAGCAATTAGCAGTCATTGCTAGGGATTATGGGAAAACACTTATGCAATACAATTTGCAATGCACAATTGTTTTGTTTCTATGAAAACCAATAATAAGGGTTATCTCGGGCTTTACAATCTCTTCTATTATTTAACAAATGTCTGCAACCCTTGTTGTGCTGTATTAGATCATGGCATGACTACACGAACCAGCATTCCTAGTAGTTTTGCAGTTGCAAGGACTTCGCTGTTTTAGCTCTACAAAACTTAAAAAAAAAGTCTGATGCTAGGTACACACCATGGAATTTTCCATCAGTTTGATGGGTCGAACCAATAATTTGTGACATGTCTGATCTGCTCCCGATTGATAACAGGAACAATTTTCAGATCACTACTGCACAAAACTGATCCTGTTATCAATCTTGAGCAGATCGGATGGTTCAACCCATCGATCAGACAGGAAATTGCATGGTGCCGTTAGAGTAGAGATGTGCATGTGTCTGCACTAACTCACTAATATTTAAATAAACCTTGCTATGAATCAATGTGACCCACGTGAACACTACATGTGCTTGCCACCTAAAAACAGGCAATTTTTAATAAATCCAGGACAGATATGGAAGCTAACTTATGCACTCCATTCTTTTCCAGCTCAGAGGAAACACTTCTGTGTCACAATCTACAGACTTCAAAGAAGAGTTGAGAAAAAAATGGACAAAATATAACACTGGAGGGTTTTAAGGTACCTCTAAGTAGGGGTGGGCAAACCTTTGGAATTATGGTCCATTCCCTCCACCCCAAAGTTCAAAGTGTCATTAGCTCTGTTCTATTTTACAGCTTAAAATACAGAGTGTAGTTTCTAAACTGCAAATATGACAGAATGATGAAATGTTATAAATAAAGCTAAATAACTGAATATAAAAATATGAGACTTTTCTTTGCTACTAATGTTCTATTAATTATCCATGCTACAAATACAAATTATTATCTCATAAGTTTATTTTTGCTGCAGTGTCACTTTACGTTATCTAATAATTATTCATACCCTGGCAAATCTGAGAAATAATGAATTGTTTCCATTTTTTTTCCTAATATTCCTGTTAAAATGGATTTATAATAAAATAATGCTTAGCAAACTGTACCACACAAAGAAAGCCTAAATGGTGGCGGAAAAAAACAAGCTATAGATCAATTCATTGTGATAAGTAGTGATAAAGTTATTGGCGAATGAATAGGAGGTGAAAGTTGCTCGGATGCATAAGGGGAAAAACGACTGAAGGCTAAAGTGGTTAAAGTGTGAACCGACCCTTGGTCAAAATTTGCTAGGGGTATGAATAATTATGGGCAGCAGTATATATATATATATATATATATATATATATATATATATATATATATATATATATATGTATAGCTACCCATAATTATTCATACCCCTGCCAATTTCTGACTCACAGTTACTTTTATTCGACCAGCAAGTAATTTTTTGACGGGAAATGACATAGGTGTCTCCCAAAAGATAGTAAGACGATGTACAAGAGGCATTATTGTGGAAAAAAAAAAACATTTCTCAGCTTTTATTTATATTTGAGCAAAAAGTGTCCAGTCCAAAATTATTCAGACCCTTCTCAATAATCAATAGAAAAGCCTTTATTGGCTATTACAGCAAACGCTTACTATAATTGAAGACCAGCTTTTTGCATGTCTCCACAGGGTTTTTTTGCCCATTCATCTTTAGCAATGAGCTCCAAATCTTTCAGGTTGGAGGGTCTTCATGCCATCACCCTGATCTTTAGCTCCCTCCACAGATTCTCAATTGGATTCAAGTCAGGACTCTGACTGGGCCACTCCAAAACATTAATGTTGTTATCTGCTAACCATTTCTTCACCACTTTTGCTGTGTGTTTTGGGTCACTGTCATGCTGAAATGTCCACTGGTGCACAAGACCACGTTTCTCTGCAGACTGCCTGATGTTGTCATTGAGAATCCTCATTTATTGCTCTTTTTTTGTGGTGCCGTTTACTGTGATTAGGTTGCCTGTTCCAGAAAACACCCCCAAAGCATTAGGTTCCCACCACCATATTTGACAGTGGGGGTGTTCTTTGTGTTGAAGGCTTCTAATTTTTTACATCAAATGAAGGAAACATCAATGTGACCAAATAATGTATTTTTTTTTCATCTGACCATAACACAGAAGACCAGAAGTTTTCTTCTTTGTCTAGATGAGCATTTGCAAAGGCCAATCGAGCTTTTGTGTGCCTTATCTGGTCTGCATCCATGGAAGCCAGCAGCGACAGTGTCCGTTGGATTGTCTGCCTTGAGACATTGCCACCAGCAGAGCCCAGATTCACCAGGATGTCCTTGGTGGTGATCCTTGGATTCTTTTTCACCTCTCTCACAATCCTCCTGGCCAGCACAGGTGTCACTTTTGGCTTCCGACCACGTACTCTGAGATTTTCCACAGTGTGGAACATCTTGCACTTTTTAATAATACTTTGCACTGTAGCCACTGGAAAGTGAAAACATATAGAAATTGCCTTGTAGCCCTTTCCTGACTTGTGAATTGCCACAATGCGCAGCCACAGGTCCTCACTGAGCTCCGTTGTCTTAGCCATGACTATCCACAAACAAACTGCAGAGAGCTGCTGTTTTTCACCTGTTAAGTTGATTAAAACAGCTGTTTCCAATTAATCAGGGTAATTAACCTCTTGACGACCAGCTAAAGCCGATTGGTGTAAACTGGTCGTCTGCGGGTTACCATGGTAGAGCGGCCTTTCCATGTCAGTTCACGGAGGGTGTCTCCGTGAACAGCCGGAGAGCCGCCGATGGCGGCCCGCCGGCAAAATGTAAACAGGCGGGGAAGAAATCCCCGCTGTTTACATCACACGGCGCTGCTGCGCAGCAGCGCCGTAAGGCAGATCGGCGATCTCCGGCCTCTGATTGGCCGGGGATCGCCGGCATATGATAGGCTGAAGCCTATCCTTCAATGCGCAGGATGGAAATCCGTCCTGCGCAGCACACAGGGGAAGGGAGAGGGAGGGAGCGGGCGAGAGGGCGGAAAGCGCTGCGGAGGGGGGCTTTGAAGAGCCCCCCCCCGCTAAGCAACTGCAGCTGGCGGCGATCAGACCCCCCCAGCAGGACATCCCCCTAGTGGGGAAAAAAGGGGGGTAGTCTGATCGCCCTGCTGCACCCCTGATCAGTGCTGCGGGCTGTAGAGCCCACACAGCACCGATCAGTGTAAAATTCCCTGCTCGGCAAGTGGTTAAGATGCTTTAGAACAGCTTGGACTATTTGGAATGGTATAGAACTTTGGATTTTCCCATAGACTGTGACAGTTTGTGAAGGGTATGAATAATTTTGGACTCGGCACTTTTTGCTCAAATGTAAATAAAAGCTGAGAAATGTTTTTTTCTCCACAATAATGCCTCTTGTACATTGTCTTATTATCTTTTGGGAGACACCTATGTCATTTCCCATCAAAAAATTACTTGCTGGTTGAATAAAAGTAACTTTAAGTCAAAATTTACAAGGGGTGTAAATAATTATGGGCAGCACTGTATATGTGTGTGTGTTTTTATGTTTTTTTTAATACTTTCACATGATTACTAAAGGTTACATATTAATAGCATATTCTGGTGTGACCTTTTGCTTTTACTCATTTTTTAAGTGTGTGTGTGGGTGTGTGTGTGTGTGTGTGTGTGGGTGTGTGTGTGTGTGTGTCTGTGTGTGTACCGCCATCACTCGTAAAAACCTTGACCAATTTCAGTGAAACTTGGTATACAGATCCCTTACTACCTGGGATGATATGTTTTGGGGGTTTCATGTCCCCCCTGCACACCCGGACGGAAACACAAACAGCCAATCAGATTTCACCCATTTACGTCAATGGAAAAAATGTAAAAGGCTGCCATTCTCACAGTAATAAATCCAGAGTCACCAGACTGAGGTGGTGGGCGAGGTGAAACATTTGGGGAAAGTGGTCAGAGCATAAAACAGCCGATCAAGAGGTTCTGCGCCTGCGCAGTACCGTCCTGATGACGTCAGGGAGACCCCGTGACCGCCACCGTGGAGCGCAGAAGAAGCCGTCCCGGAACCAGGACTGGCAAGGTCGGCTGCGCCAGCGGAGAAGACCAGGAGCCACCAGAGCTGCGGCGAGGGCACATGACGGCTGCCACGCGCTGGAGGAAGCCCCAGGTAAGTGGATCTTTTTTTTTTAAATGCTTGGATCACTCCTTTAATGGCAGAGGCCTCAAACCTGCTATAGTCAGTCATTGGGTGACTGGGATTCAAATTCCTTAAAGGGGGCAGAGCCACAAACATGCAATTAGACTTCTTTGATGGATAAACTGCTTCCATTCACACATTATTGATGCCAGGAACATAAAAACTCACAAACTTGTCCATTGAGTGGCTGTGAGTAAAGGTTACAAAAGATTCACAGGGAAAATGTAAATCAGCCATTTTTACGTTTACGTTTATGGCACGGTTCTCAAACTTTGCACAGTTGGTCACTAGGTGACTGGGATTAATATTTAGGAAAGAGGGCAGAGCTTACAAATGCCAATCAAAATTCACCTATTGATTTTCAAGGGTAGTATTTACATTTCTGCTATTCTTACAATGTTAATGGCATAGCCCTCAAACCTACTACAGTGTCATTTGATGACTGCAATTCAAATTCCAAAAAGGAGCGGAGCCACCAACAGCCAATCAGATTTGTTTCATTTCCATGGAAAATTTACATTATTGATGCCAAGGACCCCAAAACTCATAGACTTGGTCATTGAGTGATTGTGTGGCAAGGTTAAAAAAAGTGGGCACAGCCAACAACAACTAAATACATACCTGGGCAACGCCGTGTCATCAGCTAGTCTAAAGTACCAATTTAATTACTCCCAAAATGTTTGGGACAATGTCCTGGGATTAGTTAAACGGGAACTATCTGATTGGAAGAAAAATGTACAAAACTTTTTTAGGGAGTGGCTAAGTTAAAGTCCTGACTTGAACTCTATTGAGATGTTGTGACAGGACCGTAAATGGGCAGATTGAAGAAAAAACTCCAATGTAGCTGAATTAAAATAATTCTGTAAAGTAGAATGGGATAGAATTTCTTCATAGCAACACAAAAGATTGATGTAATGAATAGCGGAGATGCCGCCGCGTGGGCAAGCAGCATGGCAGCTATCTCCGCGTTCCAGCCGGCGGCTTCGGCCGCGCAGCAACATGCTGCTGGCTCGCCTGGTCCTTCTAGTGCACACAGATTGAGAGCTATGTGCGCGCGCGCCAGGCGACAGCACCTTTATGCTAGCAGAAGGGGAGTCAGCTGATCAGGCCAATCAGCTGCCCTTAGCTATGCTCCGGATTAGCTGAGTGATTGGGGCGGCGCTGTGGAGCGCTCTGGGTATATATAGGACTTGCCTGTCAGTTGCAAGTCGTCTGCTGTTGCGAATGCTTACGTGTGAGCACTCAGACCCCAGTCAGATCTTACAGTGTGTTAGAACCAGCCGGAGCTGGGAATTCACACTTAGTCAGAATATATTGTGTGACTTGCTTACCATTCTGTAGACTAGTTCCCAGGTGTTGAAACCAAGAACTTCACACCTAAGACTAGGATATTGCTACATTGCTATTGTTTATGTGTTAGACTAGTTCCCAGGAGTTGAAACCAAGGACTTCACAACTAGATTAGGATTGTTATATATACTGTTACCTGTTATGATCTCTGGCTTTCCTGACCACTCTCCTGCTTACTGATTCGGTACCTTTGCCTATCTGATAACCAGTTGCCGACATTGCCTGTACCCGGATACCGAATCAGTCTTCCGTCTCTGTACCTTATCTGTCCGTGTGTTGCCGACATTGCTTGTCTGACCTTTCTGGCTATCACCCAACCCTTGGGTGATCAGCCTTACTGTGCTATCCGTGACACTTGTTCTTCAGGTGCTCATTAGCTGCAAGGGTCACCTGCTCCTCAGGAGACCATCTTGTAGCTCAGTCAGTGGTCTCTACCCCTTTGGAGTCCACTGGCTGCAATACAGTCTGATTCCCTGCCCCACAGGGAATCCTTGGCTGCAGCACAGTCTGATTCCCTGCTCTCAGGCAGTCCCTGGCTGCAGTCAGATCATATCTTTCATTACACCAGTTATCTCTCTTGCAGTCTAGTCAGTGGTCCCTGCTCCTCAGGTGTCCACTGGCTGCAGTACCATCTGATTTCCTGCTCCTCAGGGAATCCTCGGCTGCAGTTCTATCATATCACTCTTTCACCCAGTTCTCTCTCCTGCAGCTCAGCCAGTGGTTCCTGCTCCTCAGGTGTCCACTGGATGCAGTACAATCCAGAATTCCCTGCTCCTCAGGGAATTCTCGGCTGCAGTACAGTCTGTATTTCCTCCACATCAGGAGATCATCTTTCAGCACAGTCAGTGGAAACCTGCCCCTCAGGGGTCCGCTGGCTGCAGTGTAGTCTGATTCCCTGCTCTTCAGGGAATCCTTGGCTGCAGTAGTGTCTGTATCTCCCGCCTCTCGGGAGATAACTTCTCTGATTACTGTTGCACCAAACACAATATCACATTGGGTGTCCTGTGTCTAGCTATACTAGTATTATTGGTGATTCTGCAGATCACCACATAATCAGGTATAGCATCTGTATTATTGGTGATACTGCAGATCACCAATAATCAGAAAAACTCTGTGTTGCTGACACCAATCGTTACAATTGATCTCCTGTTACCAAAAGAGTTTGACTGCAGTTGTTGCTTTTAAAGGTGACACAACCAAGAATGAAGTTTAAGGAGTAAGTACTTTTTGCCATGAGCATGATTGGTATTGGTGTGTCTTTTCCTCAAAAGCATTAAGAACTATTGTGTTCATGCAGGTTGTCTTGTATGTGATTCAAAATGTGTTTAGAAGTCATAAACAACTGTTATGAATAAGCAAAAGTAAACACTTTTGCTGCGTACAGTATACAGCCATCAGAAGAAAGTACACCTTCTATTAGTTATATGGTCTTGTGCATCAGGACTTAAAAAAAAATAATCTGGTCCTTAGAAGGTCCTTACAATAGGTAAATAGCAATTAGGATGAACAACACCACATGCCATATTACACCATAAAATGATTTAACCAAATCAAAACTACGTCAAAAAGCCAAATGAGTTAGTGAAAAAATAAGCACACATCCACCACTTTCATAGGGTTTAAGATGGTAAGGCCCCTTTTACACTTAATCAGTTGGTGTGCGTTAGTGTGCGTTAGTATGCGTTAGTGCGCGTTGGTACGCGTTTTTTCCATAGCAGTGCATTGGGAAGAAGATTTCAATTAAAACGCGTTAAGTGTGAAAGGTGCCATGGGAAAACGGGCTTTACTTTGAAAATCAGTTTTCTTTCCGTTTTAACTGAGAGCAACTGATTAAGTGTAAAAGGGCCCTAAGTCACAGTCAGGTGCTGATAATCAAATGTACTTGATTAATTGATTATCAGCAAGTGTGGTCACCTCTATAACAGCATAGGTCTTGCAGATTGCTAGTGTGGTGCATTCAGGTGTGTGTTAACACAATGCCAAGGAGGAAACACATCAGCAACAACGTTAGAGGAGTAATTTTTGCCACCCATCGATCTGGGAAGGGTTATAAGGCCATTTCCCCATTAGAAAACAATCAAGATAGATGCCAATCTTTCCAGGAGTGGGCGTCTCAGTAAATCCACCCCAAAGTCAGATTGTGCTGTGCCAGAGAAACTGCAGGAAAAAAGCTACATCTCAGCTGCAAGCCTTAGTTAACATGTTAAAGTGGACCTGAACTCTTGCACAAGAAACAAGGACACAAGGAAAACATAACAGTAATGATCCCTGTATGTATTTAAAGAGTTTAGCCTGTGTAATTCCCCCTCTTTTGTGTCTAATCACTAGTTGTAATTTGATCTCCCTGTGTCACATGTGTCACATGACTGCCTATGAAAAATAAGCACATTTGAAAGTATAGGCTGTAAACAACATGTCTGCTTCCATGAATCAGGATGTAGAAACTGCAGATTTATTTTAGGAGCTGGGAGAGGGTACCAGCTGTTCTTTAACTGTGAGCGCACACCTGACTGATCACCTCAGTTCTGCCGCCATATATTTATATTCTTTGTGACCAGCACTGCAGCGCTAAATCTCTGCAAAACATTATAAGCACTTCCTGTGTAGCTCCCCCCTGCTCATTGTGTAATGAAGAATTTACCCATCACAAACCCTCTCCAACTTAATAAAAATGGTTAAAACAAACAACATAGAGGAAGGTTTCTCAGAACAGGGTGCTGAGAGGTACATGCAGCTTTTGTAAACTCACTGACAGTGTTGGAAAAGCTAAATGCTTCATTACACTGGGCATGAAGGAACTGTGGAAATATAATATTGATGGTCACTAACAGTTATCTATCAGCAGTGGGAGGAGGTGGACTGGTCACATGATCTGCTCTATGTTGGGGAATGAGCTTCCAGTCTGCTACCAATAAGGAGCTTCTGGATGCTATTCTCAAGAGGCCAGACAAGTGTTTTCAACATATCTACTGGAAAATGGTAGACATATGCAATGTGCTGATAGTTGTGTCTAACTAAATTATGCAAATTTATATACTGTAGCCGAACAAAAAATTATGATTTTTGTAAAGTTTAAGTTTCTATTCAATTTTGCACTGATTTTGCTAGATCTGTTCAAGTGATTGTGACCTCCGGTATGTTTCAGTGATAACTGTAATGATACAGGACACCTGATAGCTGATTTATTAAATGTCCCTAGTGCCCTTTAATGGTTGTTTCAGCTCATAAATTTGTATTTTTTGCCAACTCTACCTTATTTCATTATTCAAAAACATTAGGCACCCATAACAAAATATTTGTTACTCATTTTGCAATTTATTGTTATTAAAAATATAAACCTGGAATCAACCTCAAATAAAGAAAAAGCTTTCACTTTTTCTGCACAACGGACCGTTTTTATTGAATTTTCAGAAAATTGGGATCATTTTATTGTGTTGTGTGTGTCCACCTTAAAGGTGGCCATGCAGTGGCAGATGGCCACCAGATTAAACCAACAGAGAGATCCCTCTCTTAGTGAAATCTGATCAGAGAGGGATTTAGTTTACCACACACTGAAAATAGATTTCTTTTATAGATATCACCTAGAAATCTATTTAAATATATTAAACAACCACCACCTCTTCCACACTGCAGGTCCAACTGGCAAGCCTCCAGTTATCCCCCATGTAGAGCTCTCCCAGGCCCGTGCAGAGTGTCGACAGTTGACCATTGAGGCCTGTACACACACAAAATCAATGTTACTCAGCAGGTATCAGTACACGATCCATTGGAATCAGTTAAAAAGGGTGCACAGCATGCCTGTTAATTTGGGCGCCACTATAGCCCACAATGTAATTACCAGCTATTGTAATTTGTGTGCTGGGTGTCCAATTTCAGCGACCATATCCTGGTATCCAGGCCACTTTTGCTGGCTCACAGTGTCTACCCTCTGCAGCGATTCCCTCTCACACGTAGACACAGCCACTGCCGCCTGGTTTTCTGCAGCGACTGTTCCACTTACTAGCTCACAGCCACTGTGGCTTTCTCTCCCACACTACTTGAGACCCCAGGGGACAGTACTGACACTCCCTCACACTAATTTTACCAGGCGCCACTTTTAAATTATATCAGTTATATAACCTGATATGCCTAAACAAAAAGAAAAGGGAAGCCATTCACTCATTAGATCATGCAGCAGATAGATCATCAGAGAGCTACCTTGTGCCTTACATGAACTGGGCTTCCTCCAATCAATCAGTTCTGCTACTCACAGGAAAGGTCACACTCTGGACCTTATATTCCATATTGGGCTGTCAATAGCCAATGTGGAAATTAATCCTGTCGCCTGGTCAGACCATCACACTATCCACTTCTCCCTCTCAATACCAGCTGTCAAACACCAGGTCAAGAATCAAATAAAATATTGCCGCTTAAAAGGGCTAACACCTCAACATATCCGAGATAACCTTAGCTTTGATGAATTGACTGACTCCAGCTTGGACCCTGATACTCTGGTGTTTAAATACAACAAATGTGTGTCCTCCACCTTTGAGACCATTGCTCCTCTGCGCACCAAATATCTTACTCCACACCATCATGCACAGTGGCTTGATAACGCTATAAAAGAGCTGAAAAGACAAGGCCGGAAACTTGAGAGACTGTGGCGCAAATCTTAGTCCCCAGAAGACAAACATGCCTTAATCCTCCACTTGAAGAGCTACCAAAAGGTAATCACGGGAAAAAAAACATCCTTTCTATCACAAGAGATTGCAAATGCAGTTAACAAACCAGCCCAACTGTTCCGCACAGTGGAAAAACTCTGCAACCCGGCATGTCAAAAACTTAATATCGAGTCTTCAAAGGACCTCTGTGACCAATTTGCCCATTTCTTCACAGACAAAGTCTCCGCTATAAGGTCCGCCATCCAACTTACAGCATCTGAGCCTAATATAGCGCTGAAGACCATTAGCAGAGACAGCGTAACACCTTGGTCAAACTTCAAAGAAATTGATGAAGAAGTCACATCAAGCATCCTCCTTCACCTCCGCCTAACTACCTGTGACCTGGATCCTGGCCCAACACAGTTCATGTTGAACTGTGCCGACCTGTTCGTACCGGTATTCCTAAAAATTGTTAACTCTTCCTTACAATCAGGGATATTTCCTGCTTTACTGAAGGAAGCAATCATCAGGCCTCTCCTCAAAAAACCCTCCCTGGACCCAGATGCAATGACCAGCTACAGACCTGTCTCTAACCTCCCCTTTCTGGGCAAGCTAATTGAAAAAGCTGTTTACCTCTAGCTAGAAGCCAAAATCCTACAAAACAACAGTTATGACCCATTCCAGTCTGGCTTCAGGAAACACCACAGCACTGAAACTGCCCTCATCCAAATATGCAACCACCTGCTCATGGCAAGAGACAGAGGAGAGTGCTCGATCTTCATACTGCTAGACCTTTCTGCAGCCTTTGATACAGTTGACCATGACATCTTGATAAACAGGCTACAGTAATACTGTGGCATTGATGGCATAGTTCTTCAGTGGTTCCAATCCTTCTTGAGTGGCAGAACCCACAAAGTGTCTATGGGGCCCTTCCTGTCCACCCCTGTATCACTTAAGTATGGGGTGCCCCAGGGCTCAATCTTCTCTCCCCTGCTTTTCACGATTTACATGTTACCGCTGGGAAAACTAACCCATATACCTTTCCTTCAAGCCTGGTGTGATAGACCCAACTCTAACTATAAACGCCTGCTTACGTGAACTACAGAAATGGATGAATGACAACTGGCTGAAACTAAATGCAGACAAAACTGAAGTCCTTCTGATTGGAGGGCAGAGCATGACAACAAAACAACTTAACTTGCAGTCTTCACCACTGGGAATAGGAGGCACGGATCTACGCAGCTCTAATCATGTGCGTAGCCTGGGAGTTCTAATTGATGGTGATTTAAACTTCAGAACTCAAATCTCTGCAGTGGTGAAATCATCCTATTTTCACCTGAAGAACATTGCAAAAATCAAGCACCTCATACCCCCAGGAGATCTGCCAACCTTAGTCCACGCCTTCATCACATCCCGACTGGACTACTGCAATGCTCTCTACACTGGCCTTCCAAAAAAGGTCTTGTACCGCCTACAGCTGATGCAGAATACTGCTGCCAGACTGCTAACCAACCAACCCAGTCACTGCCACATAACGCCAGTCCTGCACTCCCTTCACTGGCTACCTATAGAATGGAGGGTCCTATTTAAGATCGTCCTACTGACATTTAAATCCCTGAATAATCTAGGCCCTGGATACATGAAAGATATGTTGCAGCTGCGTATCAATCACCGCATTTTCAGACCAACAGGTTCTAATAATCTAGTCATACCCAGAGTCCACTTGGAAACTTTTGGTCCCAGAGCCTTCTGTCATGCTGCCCCTACGTTTTGGAACTCCTTACCTCAACAGATCAGGACAGCTCCATCCCTGGACGTGTTTAACTCCAGACTGAAAACCCACCTGTTCAGTTTGGCATTTGCAGAAATATAACTTTTGTTGTGTGAATACTTCATCCTACTAATTACTGAATCTGAGATAGCCTAAGCGCTTTGAGTCCTATGGGAGAAAAGCGCTATAGAAATGTTATTGTATTGTATTGTATTTTCTGATCTATCTGATGTGTTTAGGAACATTTTTTACTAGGAACAGATTTCCAATAGATTTGAATATGAAATCTATTGAAAATCGATCTGATGGCATTTTGTTGCCATCAGATTTCCATTAGGTCCAATGCAAAATGATAAGCCATCTCAAGAGATAAGCCTAAATTTTCCAACATGTCAGATCCATTGAAATCGATCGAAATCAATCAGAATTGGCCGCAAATCGATAGATCGGCTTAAAATCGGCTGAGTGTATGGGCCCCTTCACACTTACCTAGTTAGGGATCTGTCAGATCAGGGGATCGATGCTTCAATAGTGTGCTTTGCCATACATACCTTTTTTACCTTATGCAGAAGAGCAACTTGCAGCTATGCTGAACTGAGCTGAGGACAAGATCAGCCAGATTAGATTGGGGACCAGACCTGAAAGTTACCTATAAATGGGTGTAGTGTATTTATCCAATAGTGCAGATACTCACTGGGAAACATACAGGGACAGGGGAGATACAAAGAAATAAACAGTTTGTAATTTTTATGGTAGTTTCATGAAAAAAAAGACAGAAAATAAACTAAAAATTCAGAAACAACATAAAGTTTTACATTGCTTTGCATGTCATTGAGTGAAATATGTATTTGGTCCCCTACAACCCAGACAGAATTCTGGCTCCCAAAGTTTGGTTATGTGCCCATGTGGCACAGATTACAAGCAGTCAATTACAGATAATCCTGATCTGAGCTCATTATGTGCATAAAACACACCTGTCCACAGAATCATTTCCTTCCATTACGACCTCTCCATCACAAGAACAAAGAGCGGTTGAAGGACAAACGGGACAAGATTTCTGCACAGCGCTGGAATGGGCTTCAAGACCATTTGCAATAAGTTTGGCTAGAAGGTGACAAGTGTTGGTGCAACTATACAGAAATGGAAGAAATATAAAATGAACGTCATTCGCCTTTGGTTTGGAGCTTCATGCAAGCTCTTACCTAATGTGGTGTGCATAATACTAAGAATGGTAAGGGATCAGTCCGCAATTACATCGAATAAACTTGTTAATGATCTAAAGGCATTTGGGACCACAGTCACGAAGAACACCATTGGTAACTCACTACGTCATAATGGATAAAAATCTTGCAGCACCCAGAAAGTCCCCCTGCTCAAGAATGCACATGAAAAGGCCTGTCTTAAGTTGGCCTGTGAAAAGTAATTTTTAAAACGCTTGAGGGAAAGTGCTGTGGTCAGATTATGCCATAATAGACCACTTTGGAGTCAATTCAAATAACCATGTTTGGAGGAAGAAAAATACTGAGTATGACTCAAATAACACCACTCCTACAGTCAAGCATTGAAGTGGAAACATTTTACTTTGTAGCTGTTTTCTTCTACAGGTGCAGGACAATTTTAAAGTTTTGAAAGAGCGCCTCCATCTCTTAGGCAGAACACTGAAAATGGGTCCTGGATGGGTAAACCAGCATGACAATGAGACAAAACACACAGCCCGGGCAACAAAAGAGTGGCTCAAGAAGAAGTGCATGAGGATCCTGGAGTGGCATAGCCCGTTTCAAGACCTTAATTGAAACAAACGTTGGAGAGGCAGCTGCGGTGAACAGCGCTACCACCGCAGCTGCCTCCAGCTCCCTGCCTAGCAATCTATCCGGGCCTCCGGCGTCTAGCACGCCGAGGACGGGTCTGTCAGCAGCACATAGGGTTGCATTGTTGTGTGCGCGCGCGCACAGACAGGACCTTTATGCGGGGAGGAGGCGCGTCATCTGACCGGCCGGTCGGCTGACGTCAGAGGAGACGCTCGCCGCTCCTCATTGGCTGATAGGAGGGGCGTGCCAGAGGGGTCTCCTCTGCTTCATAAGCCTAGCTGAATCAGTAGATAGTTCCGGTGTGCTTTGATCTGGGAGGAAACCGGGGATTTCACACAAGATAGGAAATGTTTGATAGCCTTAAGATTATTTATTACTGTGTTATTATCTGTGCATGTCTCTGGCTCGTTCTGACTACTCTTCTGCTCAGTGATTCTGTACCTCTGCCCATCTGATCTTGCTGCCGACTCTGCCTGTTTATACCTTCCTGTCTCTGCCTTCCGATTTTGTACTGCATCTGTCTGTCTGTTGCCAACCCGATCAGTCTGACCACTCTACTCTCACCAGAGGGCCCTTGACTCTGGTGAGGGACACTGTACTGTTAGTACCCACCAGCTCATCTGGTGAGGTATAGCTAAACCTACCAGTACTACTGTTGCACCAGTCACTATATTGCTATTTGTTGTCACATCAGCTTTCTGATATACCTGTATTATAGGTGATTCTGCAGATCACCATATAATCAGGTATATATCTGCATTATAGGTGATACTGCAGATCACCTAATAATAAGAATTCTGTTCCTTGCTGACACAAATCGTTACATTAATCCATTAGAAAATGTGTGGAGGGAGCTAAAGGTTCAAGTTGCCAAACATTAGTGTGGAAACTTTACTGATTTGGAGGTTCTGCAAAGAGGATTGGGGCAAAATTCCACCTGAGATGCGTGCAAACCTAAGAGCCAACTGCAAGAAATGTCTGACCTCTGTGATTGCCAACAGGGGTTTTGTCACCAAGTAACAATAACATTTCTATAGCGTTTTTTCTCCAATGTGAATCAAAGTGCTTAGTCTCTCTCAGATTCAGTAATTGGTGGTAGGATGAAGTATTAACATAAGTACTTAGTCAACTTTAGATAAGGGATCAAATTTCACTCATAACAATGCACATCTTGCTCTGACTTTGGGGCATGGGGTTTTTGAGGGTTATTTTGTGGTTATTCTGTCTCTCACAGCTACAATAAATCTACCATTACAATTATAGACTGGTCATTTTTTGATCAGAGGGGAAAAACACAAAATCAGCAGGGGATCAAATACTTATTTCCCTCACTGTATACAGCTGCTTTGGAGAATGTATTAGTACATTGGGTGGGATATAAGGCTGTACTGGAAAATTCACAGTAACCTGCCGGAATATCAGATCAGCTGTTCCCTACCATAGACGAGACTCTAGTATCCAGCTCCTCCGGTTCTTTGCTGATACACACTGGAATGTTTTAAGCTATATGCCAGCAAGGGTATGAAGTGAGAAGGTATAATTTGCGTGCAGTGGCCCTGTCTTTATTGTCCTATCCACACAGGGAACCCAACAGGTCTCCATCAGGTTTTTTATTGCTTTTAACCTGCATCAAGGTGAATTTCTGTCAAATATTACTGGATATGCTGTGTATATATCATTTTTTGTCTATTAGCCACATCCTTTAACATGCGCCTGTTAAAGACCACCTCCAGCCAAACAAGGTCTGAATGGCAATAGATATATGTAGTGTATGCACTGTGTACAGCTAGATAAACATATAAAGTTTACATCTGGTACATCATAGTGGATAGAGCAGACTCACATTTATATCTGTAAGTAGCACTTCCTTATTTCTCCTGAAGCTGAAGCTTTGCTAAAGCATTGTGCCATCCTCTTCAGCCTGGTTAACTCTCCTGCTCCTCCCTCCCCTGCTCTCTTCCTGCATGGATCAAATTACTTATTTTTTCACAGTGTGTAGGAGAGAGAAGAGACAGGAAAACTGCTGCAGCCTGTCTTATCATGTCTGTTTGCTATAATTCTTATTTCAGATGTCTGTCTGTCTGCCTAGATTAGATCACATGGACACGAGGGGTGGAGTTATGACATCAATCCCCCAGCATCCTTTGCACCTCTGGTTTGGAAAGAAAAAAAAAGGGCAGGGGCAAATTTCCCACTGAGGGCGGGGATTTCAAGTCCATAAGTAGAATACGGACCCCGGGGGTAAGAAACTCACACTTTATCATGTGAGATTTTATATATCTTGGCAACTTATTAGGTTTAAAGCAAATTGTAATTTATAATTTAGGTACTCTTTAAGCTACATTTCCGGGCAGCACGGTGGATAGTGGTTAGCGCTCTCGCCTTGCAGCACTGGGTCCCTGGTTCGAATCCCAGCCGGGTCAACATCTGCAAGGAGTTTGTATGTTCTCCCCGTGTCTGTGTGGGTTTCCTCTGGGCACTCCGGTTTCCTCCCACATCCCAAAAACATACAGATAAGTTAATTTGTCTTCACCCTAAAAAAATTGGCCCTAGACTACAACACATACGATACATACACATAGGACATATGACTATGGTAGGGACTAGATTGTGAGCTCCTCTGAGGGACAGTTAGTGACAAGACAATATATACTATGTACAGCGCTGCGGAAGATGTCGGCGCTATATAAATACTAAATAATAATAATAATTTCCCTTTTGCCACTATTTGCTACACTCTCTGCTTATTCTCTGTCCATCCCAGTTTATCCCCCTTTCTCATTTTTAAATACTGCTACTACAATGTAAAGAAAAGCCCCATCACTCTCTTTCCTGTTATATTTTGTGAGGGCAAATCAATGTCTACAGCTGGAGAAAGTCATACAGCAGTGGTGGTGTAGTGTACATTCACCACAACCGGCATGTTCCTCATCACATTTATAATTGAAATGCTTCAGAAATCAGCAGCCATTTGCCCTGAAGGTATTAGGTGCTTCAGCAAGCAGAATAGAAAAAATATAAAGCATGAAAACCATTCACTTTGTATTAATTTCCTGCAAGCTGCACATAAAAGAAAATATGGGAAAATATCTCTGTGTAAACCACCTCTTACATAACACTCCACAGAGGATCCATAGAGCTGTGTCTGTCAACAGAGCTGTGGGTTTTCAGGCCAGAGCTCCAGCTCTCATTGTGTTGTGAGAGTCCATCAAAGACGCTCTGTAGGGTCTCTCTCACCGCCACCCCTTTCTGGGAGGATGGATATTTCATGCTGATCAATGAAGCATGCACAGATTGTTATTGAGTTAACAGTGCCATTGCTCTGAAGCTCCTCACTGAAGCCTTGTAATTGTATATGTAAATTAAGTAGGTTATAAATTTAATGACATAGTGCTAGGGAAAATATCATGTCCTTGTATTTGCATATCTCTGACATATAATTCTACTTACATTAGCTACGTTGTACCAAAATATATTAGTTACAGCATATGCACTAAAGACATCTCCCCTCTTCACCAAAATTGTTGTAATAAATGCCCATCGTATCTATAGAATGTAAATCCGGCACTGTACACCCTCAGATGTAGATGTAAACAGTCATAGTAAACCTTCTACAGTGTGTTTCTCTGGTTAGCTATGCTATCACCAAGTTCCAATATGAGCCTTGCGGAACTAGTCATAATCTTAAATAAATCAAACTGCTGCAGAATTACAGAGAACCCAGCAAGCTCATGGTGAACCAGAACTCCCAGGAGAGTGTAATGGCCCGTACTCACGGGCTGCAAAAATCGCCTGTCGCCAGCACACGTGAGCATGTGGGCGACAGGCCGGCAACAGCTTCTCTCCAGGTCCCTCCGCGTACTCACGCGGAAGAGGGACCAGCGGCGAGACGGAAGCTGTCGCCGACGTTCCTCCTCCCCCCGCCGGAAGCTCCATAAACCTCAATGGAGGTTGCTGTCGCTAGTCCGCGTACTCACGCGGACTAGCGACAGTTGCGGCGGGGGGGCAGCGGCTACTGTCGCCATGCGATTGAAAGTTTCAATCGCCTGGCGACATGAGCGACGGGCGACAGTTCAGGGTGCGCGCGCGTGCGGCGGCCCATACTCACGGGCGACCTGTCGCCGCAACACGCGCGCGCCGCGTGTTGCGGCGACAAATGTCACTCGTGAGTATGGGCCATTAGGGGCTACAATGGACCAAAAAGCTCTCTTTCTAAACTGCTATGCAAAACAAAAGTATGCTTTCTTAAAACAGAAAGTATTCGCGATAATTCAGGTTGGCGTGAGCTTGAGGGAGAAAAAAATGACATAAAAATTTTAAGTTGCTACTATACCATTTCTTCCAACACCATACAGCTAAATATATCACTTGCATGCACCTGAAGTTACTGTTCATGATCATCTCAGGTGAAAATCTAGCATGAGTACTGGTTTCCCGCAACATTGCTCGCTTTCCCTTCAGCGTTTGGCTGCATTGGATCCTGCTTGCCTGACTGTTATTGTTCTTGCCTAATAGTCCTGCAGCAGGGCACCTCCTGCTTGCCCGCCTCCTTCCTTTGATATAGAACCAGAGTCAGATCATCCACAAGGCAAACCTAGGCAGTTGCCTAGGGCCTGGAGAAAGTCTAGGGGATGCTAGCCCCCACCAAATCTTACTAAAGAGCCAGGAGATCATCAGCAGTTTGCAAAAAAACTGCTATCTGGCCTAGGCCCCCATTTCATCTTAATGCTTTCTGTATAGAACTGATCAGTTGTGGATAGGTGAATTACATTTTTGCACAGCAGTCATAAATTGTTACTGAAAACAAACACAAATGATCGACATTTAGTAGAATGCAGTAACTTATTCAGGATATCCACTTTTATGCTAATTATCCTCATCTCAGCATCAGAGACACTTCCTATACCTGTATATTAACCATAAGAGAGTACCACCGCTCAGCACCCCACCAGTATGATCCAGGAGCAAGATAAGGTTTCAGCCACATCGTCACATATCGATCGAAGGAATCCGCACAAAACAGAACGTTACATTCCAGTCCAATCTTTATTCAGATGGTCAGAGACAAGGCATTTTTATGCTCATGTGTATCAGAGGTGCAATCGCTCTGTAGTCAAAGTTGAGCACAGTGCCTTGTCTGGGACTGTCTAAGGCCTCTTTCACAGTGCGACGTTAACCACTTAAGCCCACATGGTTGTTTATTTTTTGCATCTGAGCAACTTCCACCTCCCTTTCATTTGTCAATAACTTTATCACTACTCATCACAATGAATTGATCTATATCTTGTTTTTTCCGCCAACAATTAGGCTTTCTTTGGGTGATACATTTTGCTAAGAATTAATTTATTCTAAATCCATTTGAACAGGAATATTAAGAAAGAAATCGAAAAAAATCATTATTTCTCAGTTTTTAGCCATTATAGTTTGAAATTAATACATGCTACGGTAATTAAAACCCATGTATTTCATTTGTCCATTTGTCCCGCTTATTACACCATTTAAATTATGTCCCTATCATAATGTATGGCGCCGATATTTTATTTGGAAATAAAGGTGCATTTTTTCAATTTGCATCCATCACTATTTACAAGCCCATAATTAAAAAAATTATATTAATATACTCATTTGACATGCACATTTAAAAAATTCAGACCCTTAGGTAACTATTTATGTTTTTTTAAATTGTAATTTTTTTTTATTTGTTTTTATTAAACATTTGATTTGGGTAATTATTGGTGTGGGAGGTAAACAGCTAATTTTTAATGTAAAAACATGTATTTATTTAATGAAAAATGGATGTGGGTGTAGTTTTACTGTAGTTTTACTATGTGGCCACAAGATGGCTACAGTCAAAAAGTCCTGGAAGCCCACAATCACGCTTTCAGGATGCATTAGGAGTACGGGAATTTTTTTTCAACTCAGAAAAACTGCAGCCTCTGATAAGAGACTGTCGTTTTTTTTTTAGGGGGCTTCGATCAATGAATGGGATCTATAATCCCATTCATTGATCGCTGGGCTTAACGGCCGGCAGTGGGAGCGGCCCACGGAAGTGCGCGCAGCCTATCTGGACGAGAATGTTCATCCAGATAGGCTCAAGTGGTTAAAGTCGCACGTTAAAACAACATTTAACGCAGAATAACTCACTGCAATGAAAAATCAATGCCCTGTTCACAGTGCACACGTTGCGTTGGTGACTAACGCTGCACGTTAAGTGAAAGTACTGCATGCAGTGCGTTTTACACGTTATTAGCTGCGTTGCACATGCTCAGTAATGACTTGGAAACATACTTTTCATTGCATGTATGCTCTACTGTATGCGATCATGATGGGGCATTAAAGTTGCGTTGTGACTTTTTCGGGGCATTGCGTTGTACTTTGCATCAAAATGCAACGTCTTACTGTGAAAGAGGCCTAAATAAAGATTGGACTCTCTACGTTCTGGTTTGAGCAGATTCCTTCCATCGATATATATATCTCTATATATTGCTGCGTATTGCTATGTGACCCAGCCTTCCCAATGATGCTTAGCCTAGGCTGGTTATTATGTGGAAAACTCCCCCCTCCCCCAAGTATTCTTTGAGACCAGGTATATTTTCTACTGCTCAGTAAAGAAACATTCCGCAGAGATCACATGACAGGACTGAAGATGTCGACACCTGTGATACATTTCAGAATGTAAATCAGGGTGAGGAAAGATTTTACAATGTGTCAAGACTATCTAAAATCGAAATCATTTATAAATGAATCCTGAAAAAAATAAGCAATTTTATTAATTACGTTATTTTTACTACTATTCCTTTTTAAGCATATCTGAGCTAGAGTTTATATTGCACACTCAAATATGCCCCAAAGAACATATGAAAAGCCATTTGAGATTTACTCAATTTTATTTCCAGTAAGTAGTGCCATTCTGCCAGAAGCCTGCTGTAGGAATGCCAGTCAGCCAATATGCCAAATGAGAAGTTGTCTTTGCCCTAAAAGTAGATTCCTTTTCCAAACCCCCCACACACCTAGTGACATGGCACCTGCTAAACTTACTCAAGAGTGGATGGGAAGGTGGGCAGGGAGCTGCATCACTAGCTGGTCACACATAGGATGGTTAGGGTTTGGCTTCAAGAACAATGCTGAAATTCCAGCCTGGTGTTGGGTCAGCTAACAATGTTTACAGTAGTCTTCCGGCAAAAACAATCCTATTTGTGGAAATAAAAGTAAGGCAAATTAGGAGAGCTGTAATTAAAGGACAACTGTAGTGAGAATATGGAGGCTGCCATATTTACTTCCTGTTAAATAATACCAGTTGCCTTGCAGTCCTGCTGATCTACCGTATAGTCCGGCGTATAACACGACTGGGCATATAAGACGACCCCCCAACTTTTCCAGTTAAAATATAGAGTTTGGGATATACTTACCGTATAAGACTACCCCTCTTCCAACGCACACCAAATAAAAATTAAAAAAACATCATATACTGGTGCTATGTATGAACAGATACTGGTGCTGTACTGTATGTGGTACCTAGTATATAACAGTATACAGGTGATTGACTGGTTGGATTGGTCAACTCTCCCTCTCCATAAGCAGATTGGTCAGCTCTACCTGTCTTAAGGCAGAGTGGTATGGAAGAATAGATTGTGCTCTGCCCATAAAACACGCCTCTTTGCCCTGTCTGGCCCACTCTTCTATCCTATTCTATCCTATTTACCTCCTTCTCCACCTCTCAGATCTCGCACATTCTCAACTGCACCGCTTCACTACAGTCCACAGCAGCGAGATCTGAGAGGCGGTAACAGGATAGGGCGGTCCAAATGGGTGGAAGAGGCGTGTTTTATGGGCACAGTGCAATCTCTTTCTTCCATTCCCCGGGCGTCCCAGACTTTGCAGTATGAGCGATGAGCTCTCCCCCAGCATATGTGGTGACTGCTGAATCTCCAGCACCCGGTAATTAATCATCAGCATGTCCCGTATGCACATTGCGTATCAGCATCGTGTATCACCCGGCATCAAAGACACCTGGCGTATTAGATGACCCGCGACTTTTCGGAAGATTTTCAAGGGTTAAAAAGTAGTCCTTTACGCCAGAATATACTGTATTTGGCTGCAGTAGTGTCTGAATCACACCATAAACAAGCGTGCAGCTAATCTTGACAAATCTGACAAATGTCAGAAACACCTGATCTACATATGCTTGTTCAGGGTCTATGGCTAAAAGTATTATGCTGGGAATACACGGGTCGATCCGGCGGCCGATTAGCTGCCGGATCGACCCCAGCTACGTCCCCGCCGCATCCCCGCTCGCCCCCGCCGGCGCTTTCTTATCAGCGCTCAATTCCCTGCCATTGTCCGCCGGCGGGGATGGAGCGGGCGGGGGTCGAGCGGCTTGATCGGGCCAGCTGAATATTATCAGCTGGCCGGATCAGCTGGTCGATACATGGTACAGAAACGTACCATGTATCCCCAGCATTAGAGGCAGGGGATCAGCAGGATAGCCAGGCAACTAGTATTGCTTTAAAGGAAATAAATATGGCAGCCTCCATATTCTTTACACTACAGTTGTCCTTTAAGCTCCACTAAGGGTTCACACTATATTAATTGCATTGCAGAATAATTTTGCATGTCAACTCACTGGCTCTACAATTCTATGGGCCTGTTCACAGCTCTAAATTGTAATGGATCGCAATATTCTAACTCCCTGCATGCAGGCTTTGTATAAACATGTGTTTTATAACCCATGCAGGTCACACACATTATAATGCATGCAGTGGCGTAGGTAGAGATCATGAGGCCCCATAGCAAATCTTTCATGGGGCCATCAGATGTAGCAATGCCACCTGCCCCTACCCTATGGATATGACTTAACTGGGCAATTTACATTCTCATGCAATTATCATTGCACCTAATTCATACACCCTTGAATGCATGTGTTATGCAATGTGCACAGCATGAATCTCACCTTTAGAGAAATACAAAAGAAAATTATTTTAACTATTATGTACTTATGTAGCACTGACATGCTCTGCAGCGCTTCACAGAGTTTATTGTGCATGACACTAACTGTCAAGCAGAAGAGATCACATTTTAATCCCTGCCATAGTCTTAAAGTGAACCTCCGGACTAAAAATCTACTCAGCAGAACTGAAAAGGCTTGGTGTTTCTTTAACAGTTTCACAGCATCAGAACTTTGTTTTTCTTACCAAAGCATCATTTTTTGCTGTATTTTTATCTAAGCTCCACCCATCAAAGAAAAAAAGCCCGGGCTTTTTTCCCTGATGCTGTGCAGAGCATGATGGGATTTCCTATGTTGTTATTCACGTTGCTTAGCAACTAGGAGGGGTGATCAGGACACAGGACAGTTGGAACTGTGTATCATACTCCCTGTCACCTCATTACAACCAAAAAGATGGCTGCCATCATGAAATCAAACATTTGCCTGTTCTTTTAAAACAGGGTGAGTAAGAGATTATATTACCTATCTATTTTAATTAACATAACTAATGTAACTTAATGACAGTATGTTTGTTTATAAAATAATTGGTTGTAACAGAAGAGGACAGCGCTAATGTATATGCAACAATTGTATTTATTCCAATATAAGTCCTATAAAGGTGCTAAAAGGATATTGTTTAAAATTCCAAGGTTAAAAAATCAAAATTTTAAATTGGATCATATGCAGAATTTAGTACATGTATTCCCATATGTTCACAGTAGTTATAAAAAATATATCATTTTCATATTTGATGCAGCTATTCCAACTAATCTGCCTAATATAACCTTAACCTCATATCTTTCTTTATGCTTACTCATAACTGTAAGAGCTTTTCTACATTATACAGTGCAGATGACTGTTAGGTGCTTCAGTGAATAACCATGTGTGGTGCTTTGTAATGCTATCCCCATTCCTTATAAGGAGTGGGGTAAAACATTGAAATATGTGTAGCCAAATGGTGGTACATCACACAGCAGTTGTGGCAACATCCATAAATTGTCTTCTATGCAATATTTGTCAATGTATTGCACTGTGCGCACACAACATGGACAAGAACCAATCCCATAGTTGTTTTTAATCTGACAGCTTTAAACCATGAAGGGACACTGTCACTTCTTACACATAAGGGATTAAAATCAATGTAATTTAGGAGATGGTAGTTTTTGTGGCTGCATCCGTCCTGTGTCATTCTTGAGGTATGGGGCAAGTTGTATTGTTGTGCGCCACTTGCATAGCACGTGGTACCATGGCAAAGTATGCCTTACCTTGGTAACACGCATCATGCTAATTGTGCAACATGTACTATATTTCTGTCGGTATTATTGGTAAACCTGCCATGCACTCCCTGTGTAAGTCAAGGTCTAACTTCCTGTCGAGTCCTTGAAGGAAGCTGGATCATCTAATGGGAGTATGGCCAACGTTTCTGGCAAACCTCATGACTGATGCATCCACCATCAGTGGAACCACCAATGGTCTAGCCTCCTCTTCTGGCAAGGGATACAATTTTGATAGTCTTTTGCTAAGTGGATGCTTCTTTACCAACTTCTGCCACTCATTCTGTATTACATCCTGGATCTCATCCATTACAGGGAAGGTGGTTTTTATAGTACCTCTGCTTGGACTTTTTCTTTGAATCCTCAGCTTTTTGATCTGAATCTTCCCATTCCAGTGCCTCCTGGACTGTCTACACATACGGTTCTACCAAAGCGAAATCAAATGGTATAACATTTTATAGCATACATTGTCCTGTGGGGTACTGGGGGGGGGGGGGGGCACTACCTGTATGTGCTGCCATGGAGGTATAGGGAAATCAAGAAGATCAGGGACCAATGTAAGCATTCCACAGGAAATTTATTTTTGTTTTTTTCCTACAGGTTTCACTTTCATTTCAATCCAGAGGGATCCCTTAACATATCCTGTGATCGGAACCCAGTCCCTGCAGCGAGATCACTGAGCTGATGCTACAGAAACCGCTGTGTAGCTGATGATGCACTCTATTGGTATGCGGGGGAATGGGGTGAAAGCCGGTGGAGCTGCCCGTGCGTGACGTCACGCGGCAGGAAGGGAAGTGGCATGCACAATAGAATTGGTCATCAGCCAAGTTGACCCACCTAGTGGATTGCTTGCAGGGTGGCAGTCAGGGGCTACTGTACACATGGCCGATTATCGGCTAAAGAGGTCGTTAGTCATGCGTGTGTATGTAGCTTCAGAAAGAATATAACATCCTTTTTGTGACTAGCGGGATTACAGTACTAAGCTACAGAGATCTAAGGGCGGAATGCTACCAGCTAACACACTAGGCTGTCTTGTGCAACTGTGTGAATCCCCCCAATGGAAAATGATACTGATATAAGCACCAATAAGGAATGTTATTATTATTAGTTTTTACCTAAAATTTATTTTACAAGAGTTCATTAATTGTAGTAGTATCCATTTCACAAACAAACACCCTTCATCATTATGACCATTGCTAAAGCTATGAACATAATTTCATGCTTTCTGTAGGAAAACAAATACATCAGAACACTAGAATAAATTATTAAAAATTTCAATCCAGAGCCCAAGGTCTGCTGAGCCTTGGAGAAGAACTGTCTGCCATAAAGTAGCAGCCGTATGAGGATAACACAGACTGGAGTGGACCCTTCTTGCTGGGGATCTTGGGAATGCAGAGAAATACATTATAAGGAAGCAATTAAAATTTCACTGCCATTGTCTGAGTTAGTGATTTCTTTATTAAGCTGATAATAAAGCGGCTGCACTAATAAAAAAACATGGCACATTTTCCCCTTTTGCCTCAGGCAGGAGAGTGATTAGTTAGCATTACATGCAATGGGTTTGTCTGAATGGAAATTCAGTACACAGAGCTTTTCGAGGTAAATTACCAAGAGATATGATGTATTTCATTGCGGTGAGCACACGATGGCTAAATATGGTCTTTCTCCATGACCGTGGTGTACTTGGGATTAAACTGTTGTGCATGAAGTCACTTCAAATATTTACAGACATTTTGTCAGCTGAACAAACTCAGGCTTTTCTAACAAGGCACTGAAAAGGGCAACGATGTGCAGTAACCCATAGCAACCACTTCAATTTCACTTTTCATCGGTCTGAACAGTAAAAGATGATTGTTGATTATGTAGCTATGGGTTACTGCAATTTACACAATTTACACAATGTCCCAGAGCTTGAAGTGTTATTTTTTAACATTTGTTCAATTTATTAAATATATCTACCATTTTATAGAGAATCTGAGTGAGAAGGATATAAAGGCTGACATATTTATGTCCTTTTTAACAATGCAAATTGCCTGGCTATCCTCCTTATCCTCTGCCTATAATACTTTATCCATAGACCCTGAACAAGCATGCAGATCTGGTGTTTCTATCCCAAGTCTGACTGGAGTAGCATGCTTGTTTCAGGTGTGTGATTCACACAGTGCTGCCAGGATCATCAGAAGGACAGCCAGACAACTGATTTTGTTTACAAGGAAATACATATAGTAGCAGGGCCGGATTTGTACTCTTTACCGCCCAAGGCCACTGTCACCGGCCACCCCCCCCTTCAGTATAGGTACCCAGATGACCCCTCCCCCCTTCCCTCTAGTATAGGTAGCCAGATGACCCCTCCCACTTCCCTCTAGTATAGGTAACCTGTTGCCCCCCCTCCCTCCAGTATAGGTAGCCAGATGACTCCTCCCCCTTTTACCTCCAGTATAGGTAGCCAGATGACTCCCTCAATCCCTCCTTTTCCCACTTCCCCCTTTCAGTATAGGTAGCCAGCTTGCCTTCTCACCGTAGCAGCCATTAGTGTCACTCAATTCTCAGCTTATTTCCAGTGCAGATGCCTCCTCTTCCCCGCTGTCTCCAATGCTGCTCAAGTCCATAGCCGCCGGCCACAATGCAAACGTGCAGAGAGCAAGGTGGCCACTGCCCAGGCCGCTGGCAGCAGAGTACCATGGTCAAGCTCTCACCTGATCCCCCCGCATTGCAGCATTTGCAAGCTTGCAAATGCTGCATAAGTTCAGCCTGCTGCTTTGGTGCCCTTGCTCCTGTGGTGCCCTAGGCCATGGCCTAGGCGGCCACGGCCTAAATCCAGCCCTGTATGGCAGCCTCCATATGCCTCAGGTTCCCTTCAAACTAATTTCTTTAATTTTAACTGGGTAAATAAAAAAAAAAAAAAAAGCAAAATATGTAAGGCCCAGTGCACGCCAAAAACCTCTAGCAAATCTGCAAAACGCTAGCGGTTTTTGAAGCAGATTTTCAGAGTGATTCTAGGCATGTTTAGAAAGGTCTTCTAAACATGCCTAGCGTTTGTTGGAGCGTTTTTGTGTAGCAGATTTCATATATTGTTACATTAAAGCTGTTACTGTACAGCTAATGTAACAAAAACGCCTGGAAAACCGCTCTGATCTAGCTTTTTTCAGAGCGGTTTGAGCTTTTCCTATACTTTATATTGAGGCAGAAACGCTTCTGCAAACCGCAAAAATGCTGCAGGAGCCACGTTTGTGGTTTGCTAAACACTTCAAACTGCTGGTGTGCACCATCCCATTGAGATACATTAGGCAAACGTTTTCACAAGCGGCAGCGGTTTTGAAAACGCTACCATAAACGTTGGTGTGCACCAGCCCTAATTCTTACCAAATAGATCTACTAAGTGGGACAGTGGTAATCTCTGGCTGCCACAAAGGTTAGATTTATAGTTAGGGCTAGTTCACAGTGCTTAGTTACGTTGCAGAATAATTCTGCATGTCATCTCACTGTCCATACAATTCTATGGTGCTGTTCACAGTGCTGCGTTGTAACGAATTGCGTTATTGTAACTCGCTGCATGCAGGCTTTGTATTAAAGTCTATGTCTAATCTCCATCGCAATTCACACTCATTATAACACATATATTATGCAACAGACCACTGTGAATCCAACCTAAGGTGACTGTCAAACATATGGTTAAAGAGAAACTCCGACCTAGAATTTAACTTTATCCAAATCAGTAACTGATACCCCTTTTTACATGAGAAATCTATTCCTTTTCAAAAACAGACCATCAGGGGGCGCTGTATGACTGATATTGTGGTAAAACCCCTCCCACAAGAAACTCTTGAGTACGTACTCCTGGCAGTTTCCTGTCTGTGAACCTTGCTGCATTGTGGGAAATAGCTGTTTACAGCGGTTTCCAACTGCCAAAAAAGCATGCAGCAGCTACATCACCTGCCAACAGTAAAAATGTCACCATGTAATAAATGTAAATCAGGGATTTAAAAGATTTTACAATGGGCAAACACTGACTAAATAATTTATACATAATTATTGTAAAAATGAAGCACTTTTTTTATTACATTATTTTCACTGGAGTTCCTCTTTAAAGCGGGCCTGAACTCTTGCACAGGAGAAATGGAAAACACAGAGAAATCCACCCTGTGTGTGTTTATAGAGAACAGGTTGTTTCATTCTCCCTTCTCAGCAAGTAATGGGCCAGTGTAGTTTGATCTCCCACCTGTCTGCCAAGTCTGCCAAAATCTGAGCTAATATGTAAACACAGGAGTTTAACCCTTTCTGTGCTCCCAGCACAGTAACCACATTGCAGCATCTCTGAGGAGCTCTATAAGCTGTAACAAAGAAATGTTTTTCTTTAAAAGTTATTATGCTGTTGCTTATCTTTTAGAGCGTAGAGGAAGTTCTGAGCTTAGGTCTGCTTTAAGATTAGGTGGCAGGCAAAACTTAGGGTGATCATGGTAACCAGACAGTTAAAGACAAAATTACCTCTGGGAAAGAAGGATTAGGAACAGGCCGGGGAGTTAAATTAACGCTAGAGATAGATGAGGGTGTTGGGAGAGCCCTAAACGTACGTACACATAGACTAACAGCCTCCTAATATGTGACACCCAAATTAACACGCACTCAGTTTATTGATGGATGTTCAGTATTGTGCTGTTTGCATTTGTTAGTCATAAGAGGTTTTTAGAAATGGTGATTTCATTTTGCACACAGCCCACTAAATAATATGCTTTTCTGATGAATTGTGTTTTGCATGGAGTTTTAGTAAAAAAACAAACACAAAAAACGGCACACCAGAGCGGCCAAAATACCAGGTATAGGTTTTTGTTTTTTTTTAAATCTATAGGGGGATATGTTTATTTTCTGCCAAAGTGTTCTTCTCTGGTTTCCTTTAATAATAAACTAACTGCCCCCATTGTTTCGATTAAATCTTCATCTCATTTGGCCTGGGTGAAAGACCTAGGAATATCACTGACTTCAAGAATCTTGGAACAAGTTATGGGCCAATATTATAAAATGTTCCCCTAATTCTAGCCTGACAGATACTTCTACCAAAGTTGTTTTTTTATCATACCAACCTTACTTCAGCTAGAATGCCAAAATACTCATATTCAATGCGTCCCGGGTATTTTAGAAGATGTCAATCCACGGGCACTTTTTGGCACACATGGTGAACCTGCCCATTTGTTAAAGTGTTCTAGTCTCGAATATACAGAATTGCCAGTACACTATATAATAACTGTATCACTATATTAACGTGTTACTCAATGCAAATAATAGATTCACTACCTATAGCAGAAAATAAACTGCTCTCTAAATTGGTGTCAGCAGTCAGAATCTCTATAAGGGCCTAGTGGTTATCAGGGCTGTGGAGTCGGAGTCGTGGAGTCGGGGCAATTGTGGGTGCCTGGAGTCGGGAAAAAATGCACCGACTCCGACTCCTAATGAATTTAAACTGTAATTAAAATAGAAAATTCTATTTCTCAGATAATAGTCCTCATAAATAATTTATACATACAGTAATAGCTGTGCTTAGTCCACAAAAATGAAATAAACCAATCAAAATTAGTTACTATTGCTGCTTTAATAAAGCAGTCCCCGTATTTTTAAAGTCAGATATACACATCTGATTGTGACTGTTTATATGATGTGTACACAGGAATCTCTTATATATGTTACGGCCAGAACCCGAAGATTGGCCACTTCTAGTTCTGGCCGGCCACTTCGGGTTCTGGCCGGCCAATTTGCGAAGTGGCCGCTGCGCTGCGGCCAATGTTAGAAATGGATTGTTTACTCTGATATTAATGTATCTTCTGGCCGCAGCGCAGTGGCCAAACGTATTAATTTGTTGCAATTAAGCCGGCGGCAATGTAACAATTCAAGCCGCCGACTTTTTATCTGCCTCCCTCTCCTTCTCCCCCCCCCCCCCCCCGCCTCTCTCTCCTCCTTCCCCCCGCCTCTCTCGCTCTCCTATGGACAGCCGGCGGGGACACGAGTGTCCCCCCCGGAGTCGTTCGTCGCGGCAGGGAAGCCTGCCGTTCTTGCAGAGCGGGTGCTGGCAGAAGCGATGTCTGCAGCCTCCCCGCTTTGCTGCCCCTGCTGCGACGAACGACTCTGGGGGACTCGCGTGTCCCCCGCCGGCTGGCCATAAGAGGAGAGAGAGAGAGGCAGATAAAAAGCCGGCGGCTTGAATTGTTACATTGCCGCCGGCTTAATTGCAACAAATTAACTAAGTGGTTCTACGTTTGGCCGCTGCGCTGCGGCCAGAAGATACATTAATATCAGAGTAAACAATCCATTTCTAACATTGGCCGCAGCGCAGCGGCCACTTCGCAAATTGGCCGGCCAGAACCCGAAGTGGCCGGCCAGAACTAGAAGTGGCCAAACTTCGGGTTCTGGCCGTAACATATATACTAAATAACATCTATGCTGTAAGTATAAAGCCTGATGTGCAGCCGTGTCACTAATAGAGATAGTCAATGAGATGGAAATAATTCTGCGTTGATTCTGATTTATGCAAAGGTACTCTTTGCTCATGAAATCAAATCATTTGATATGTTGTTAAAATTTGGTATGGTGACTACGAATTAAATGGTACTTGAGAAGGATGAAAAGAAAAGTTTTATACATACCTGGAGCTTCTTCCAGCCCCCTTCAGGCTAATCAATCCCTCTCTGTCCACCTCCACCACCTAGATCTTCTGCTATGAGTCCTGGTAATTCAGCCAGTCAGCGCAGTCCGGCCACGTGCCGCTTCCACAGCCAGGAGCGTTCTGCACCTGCGCAATAGTGCTGCGCAGGTGTAGTACGCTTCCGGCGGCGGAGTGTGTGCATGCGCACGACGCCAGACTGGCTCAAGTACCGGGACTCATAGCAGAAGATCCAGGTGGCTGAGGAGGACAGCGAGGGACTGATTAGCGTGGTAGGCAGATAGGCAAAGGTACCGAATCAGAAAGCAAGAGTGAGGTCAACAGAGCAAAGGGTCATAACCGATATAAAGCACAATCCTAGTCTGAGGTGTGAACTAGTCTGAAGAATAACACGGTATCCTAAGCTTGGGTATGAGGTCCTTGGTCTCAACACCCTGGAACTGGTCTAAAGTATAACACAGCAATGACACAGTAATCCTAAGCTTGGGTGTGAGGTCCTTGGTCTCGACACCCCGGAACTGGTCTAAAGTATAACACAGCAATGACACAGTAATCCTAAGCTTGGGTGTGAGGTTCTTGGTCTCAACACCCTGGAACTGGTCTAAAGTATAACACAGCAAATAACAAGAGCGGAATCTGGCTAAGTGTGAATTCCCAGGTCCACCTGGTTCTAACACACTGTAGGATCTGACTGAGGTCTGAGTGCTCACACGTAAGTATTCGCAACGGCAGACAACCAGCAACTGACAAGCAAGATCTATATATACTACAACGCTCCGCAGCGCCGCCCCCAGCCACTCAGCCAATCAGGAGTTCCGCTGGAATCAGCTGATCGTCCTGATCAGCTGATACCTCTCCTGCTGGCATAAAGGTCCTGTCTTCTGGCGCGCGCACGTGTAGCTCTCCATCTGTGTGCACTAGAAGGCCCAGGCAAACCAGACACATGCTGCTGTTCGGAAACCGCTGGTCTGAACGCGGAGACAGCCGCACCGCCGCCAGACCGCGCGGCGGCATCTCCGCCATTCATTACAGTTTGCAGTTAAGAGACGAATTTCATGTTACATACTTTCAATCAACAAGATTGTAATATGCAAATTAGAGGAGTCGGAGTCGAGGAGTCGGTGGAATCCTAAACTGAGGAGTCGGAGTCGGTGGATTTTTGTACCGACTCCACAGCCCTGGTGGCAGTGGCGTAGCTAAGGAGCTGTGGGCCCCCTGTGCAAGTTTTACAATGGGGCCCCCCAAGCACTCTATACATAACAATTGATACGGCGCACCAAAATCTGCCAAGAACAACCACAGGGTCAGAGGTGCAAAAAGGATATGGGGAACAGTTTGTTAATGATTACCACTATTCAAAGTATCTCTAGAAGATATTATTATGAGCACAGGACCAATAAAGAGCTAATACTGTAGTTGAGGTAGGGCCGTTTGGGGCCCCTCTGGCTCAAGGGCCCCGATGCGGTCGCTACCTCTGCACCCCCTATTGCAACGCCCCTGCCTGGTGGTTATCCAAGTAAAAGCAAGAGATTTTGAATCAAGATGATACTATCCTAGGAGTTCTGATCACCATGAGCTTTCTGAGTAGTCTGTAACCATTTATTGGCTAACTTAGATGGTCATCAATGTAAATAAGCGCTGTAATACTGAAATTTAGAGTGGGAGCCAAGTAAAATGACTGGACCTTACTGCAGCTGCAATGAATAGTGCACTGTAGCTGGTAGGTAGAAACCATGCTTCCATGCCATGCACCACACTTTGGTCGGTCCAATGATTCCTTTTTTACTAACTGAAAAGAGAGGGAAGGCTACTGCACTTTATGTTTGTAACTATGATCCAAAAAAAATATGTGCTGTAATTGAGATTATAAAAGCTTTTCTTCCTCTGCACCAGAATTGCTTTTGAACTGCTCGCTCATGACCCCCCCCCCCCCCCCCCCCCCAGCACCACCACACACACACACACACCTCTTCATCAAGGGAAAACACAGGCAGAGCTAATCTGAGCAGCGGGTCTGTACAGCACGTGTTCCAAAACTGTAAGCCCCAAACCTCTAAATATAATTTTTGGTGACAGTAATTTAAAGTTTGTATGCGGCTTAAGAAAAGCAAGAAACAGGGCTAATGCTCACTAGTTCTTATAAAGTTCTTAGAAGCCAGATCTGCTTTTTTCCATATAGCAGTTGTGCACTGCCTCCACTCTCCCCTGGAGCCTATCTGTCATGTCGAACCTCCAACCACACCTCTTCCCCTGCTTTTCACAAGACTTTTTGGCAAGAGGGAGATACAATTTTAGCCTAAGGCCTCCTTCCTCCTTTTAGGAAAATATTTGTGCTTGTTACCCAGAGCAACCTGTTCAAGTCTTGCATCATTTGAAAACCAGCACTGTGTAAATAACAGAAGGAACAAACATTTCAGGGGATACAGCAGTCACACACAATGAGGAAGATAACTGCAGTGGTCAGACTTTTGTGCATATTAGAGATTTACAACATGCTCACAAAAATGAAAGCTCGGGTCTGCTTTAATAAGCTGAATGGATGTACAATATATTTGAGATTGGATGTACAATAGATACAATGAGTAATACTTTTAGTGATTTTAATCTGTGAGTAGAAATCGGTGTACATGGCTTCAGGAAGGTAGAATCTCGTGTGTATGAGAGTACAACTCTTGGTCCCCCCTGAAATGATCCTTCTTTTTTCAGCTGTCATTTTACAGGCCTGATCTGAACATTAAACGAGACATATGGGTAACAAGCACACATACTCATCAGCCCTGAGTTACAGTTCAATGTCTCTTTCTCAGGAAAAGCTACAGATTATTAGTTTGACTGAAGCCCAGAGTGTACAAATCTGGGGACCAATACCATAGGCCAAGAGGTGATGACAGTAGGCCAATAGGAAAGTTTAGAGAAGGTGGAAGAGATGGGCACAAGTTATGGGCTAGGGCAGGCATGGGCAAACTTGGCCCTCCAGCTGTTAAAGAACTACAAGTTCTACAATGCATTGCAGGAGTCTGACAGCCACAGTCATGACTCATAAAGGCAAATGCATTGTGGGACTTGTAGTTCCGTAACAGCTGGAGGGCCGAGTTTGCCCATGCCTGGGCTAGGGTCTCTCTCCAATCACATAATACTGTAAAAAAAGGAATTTCAGAGCAAAGACACAGAGCAAGAAGTTACATAGGTTTGCTTTATTTCCCAAGAATGGACGTGAATGAGCACCAGGAAATTAGGGGAAAAATAGCCGCTAGTAGAGTATCGGTATAATTACCAATATTGTACTATTTAGGCAGTGGTAATCCCGATAGAAACATATCAGTAAATTCTACTGATATTTTACTACCGGTATTACTAAACCTAATCCTTTTCTCACAAATGGTCTCAATCTACTGGTGCCTCACACAAGCCAACCCTAACCGACCGCCTACAATGTTTAACCCTAACCCCCCCTACAATGTTTAACCCTAACCGACCCCCAACGATGCTTAACCTTAATTGCCCCACCCCCACCAATACCTTACCCTTATCACACACACACACCCCGGTCGCAATCCTGCTTATAACTGTGCCGTCTTTACCACTGTAGATAAAAAATATCAGGCAATGTGGAAGTTTGGGCGCCTCATAGGCACCTATGTTATAGATAATTGAGGGAAATTTGGACTTCCACAGTGCACGATAAAATAGCATGTGCCAGGACTGCCTGCCATGCAAACTGTAACTTGCAATTTGTGCCCCCAATTTGTAGCTACAGTTTGCATAGCAGGCAGCCCCGGTACCTGCTAATCTAAATTTGGGCCAAGAATGATATTTTGTTCTGATAACAAAAACCCTTTTCTTTAAGCAGATGATAAACTGAGACAACTGGCATTGCTTGTTTCATCTGACTATAGTATCATGTCTATGGGTTCCTGAAGTTGGCTACAGACATGAGACGTTTGTTGCCTGATCAAGGCATCCCTGGCTGGACTGGAAGGCTTTGTACAGTGGCGTAGCTAAGGAGCTATGGGCCCCGTTGCAAGTTTTACATGGGGCCCCCCAAGCACTCTATACATAAAAATTGATATGGCACATCAAAACCTGCCAAGGACAACCACAGTGTCAGAGTTGCAAGAAAGGGATTGGGAACAGTGTGTTAAGGATTACTACTATTCAAAGCATCTATAGAAGTGATTATTACCAGCACAAGACCAATAGAGAGCTAATACTGTGATAGAGGGTGGACCCTTCGGGGCCCCTCTGTCCCAAGGGCCCCAATGCAGTGGCTACCTCTGCACCCCCTATTGCTACGCCACTGGCTTTGTAATATCCATGGTACCAGCAGATATGGAGCATCAAACAGATCTCAAGGGGGAAAAAAATCTACTTCTACCTACTCATATTAGCCACGAGAAACACACTCACATACCCACCCCCCACCCCCCATTCTCATAAACATACACATTCAGTGGCGGAGAAAGCCAACGATGGGCCCCTGAGCAGAGTGAATGAAGCGGGACCCATTTGAGTGGGCGTGGTCATAACAGATCATGGTTAGATCCAAACAATGCCGATAAGATAAAAGTACATGAACCTAGGTCACATTCTCCAGGCACTGTATTAATGTAGCACACATGTTAAACTTGTATATGACTGGGGCACAACTTATTATCATTGTTTCTCTGGAGTTTGAGATAAATACATTGAGAAAAGCCTAGAGGATAATCAGGCCCTAACTGGTGCAATTGAATGGGCCCTAGATGACATGGGGCCCCTGTGCGCCTGCACAGGCCTATGTCGGCCCCTGTACACATTCATCCAAGCCTACAGAACCTGTTAAAAGCAAATCAAACCTGTGATTTTAAAAAAGGTAAAAGTTATATAATTTCCTTAGTAGTGAAAAACCTCTGGATCCTCCACAGGCTTCTCCTATCCTTATTGTGCCCACCACCGATCACAGAGACCCTCTTTTTCATTACAGCTGCAATCTCGTCTGTGCATGCACACCGTCGCCCCATGCAGGAGCATGGAGCCGCTTGTGCATGGAGGAAAAGGCTGTGCGTGAGTGGCTCCATGCACAAATTGGCCTGTGCGTTACGGCTGTACTCGCACACAGACAGGAGCGTGGCTGTGCAAACCTATTCAACAAGCTCTTGTCGAATAGGCTTAGAAGAACGTGGCGCTGAAATGGCGAGCTTGAGTGGGATGGCAGAAGCCTCCTCATGTACATCTTAAGTGACTGCCTACTGACAGACATGCCTTCAACTGGTAGGATTTTCTCAGCACATTCTACAGCTCCCTTATGCGCATGATTAGCTGTAGGACAACTATAAATGCTGATTCAGCCCACAAACTGACTGCTTGGAGCTTTGAGAACACGTAGGAGTGCGAAACGGTCATCCATCTACTCTACCCCACAGCCGTAAGGCCCGGTTCACATTAGCTTTTGCCAACGGAACCAGCTGTACGGTTCTGTTGTCTGTTCCTCTGAACGGACAAAAAAATGCTGCAGGACCTATTTTACTGGACCATTTCACTCAGCGGAACAGAAATGGAAAGTTTTGCAGCGCAATAGGAACCAATGGAAAACGGACATTTTACAACACACTGGCTGTAAAACGGACCGTTTTCACCGGATCCAGATGACCAGATCCGTACGGCCGGTTCCGTTAAAAAATGCAGATGTGAACTGGACATTTGAGTTCAGGCTTGAGACACCTATGATGGTGAAGAGTTTGATGTAAGTACTTTTCACCTAATAAAGTTACGTTTATGAGTAGCAGTGCCGGAGAAACTTTGTATCTTCTCCAGTTCATACTAACTGTTTTGTGTAATGCTAGTGCTTGACGGTTGCATTGTGCAATCAAGTTAATCGTTCACTTCACATCAATCCAATTGCCCAATGCAGACTAGTTACAATGTACATCTTATTATAACACTAGTTCAATATTGTCACTATTTTCCATAGGCAGTTAGTGTGCAGCGTCCTCCCCGTGCTAGATGTTCATCACTGTCTTTGAGCTAGGATGGAAGTTCCACTACCTTAGTTCTTGTAGTCCTTGTGCTTCATGTGAAGCTGCGAGCGGCAGATATGTTTTGGTCACACATTCCAGCAAGTCCTGTAAGAATTGTTCCCGAATGAGTTCAGGCTTTTTATGTTTTACCTTATATATATATAAATATATATTTATATACATTATATGTCATTTTACAGCATTTAAATATATACTTTTTTCCTCTAACTTTAACATTAATTTTCTCCAAAACCACAAGGTCTTTTAAAACATTTTTTCCTCTCATTCCTACTTTCCTTCTTAACATACCCTGTAAATTTGGTGTTTCTAGCACGTATGGGGGCTTTGCTATTCACCACTAAAGTCGGCGGCCATTAAACTTTAAAAATAACCATTAAAAAGCGTTTGTGTAAAATACGTATTTTTATAACTATTTCACAGTTGATCCTGTTTGCAATGCCACTGTCCAGGTGTTGGTACACTTTTTACACCTTTTTAAAATAAATTGTACCTGCGGAGCCAGCCGCGAATTCCCGCTTCACGAACGTTTGCACAAAATTTGATGTTTGCTCCATCACTATAATCCAACCCCTCCCCCACAGGACAGAAACTGTCACTGGCATACCTAATTTTAACTCTTTCAGGCAGAGAAAAGAAAAAGGAACACAGCATAGTTATCTCTGTACTTGGCACTGCCCGTCTATCTCATCAGGTCACGTTACCTCAGATGTCCTTTAACATACAGACTGTTTCGGATTGTTTGATCCTCATCCACTGATGAGGATCAAACAATCCGAAACAGTCTGTATGCATGTTGGATTATTATGGCTCTGTACAATTTAACAAGCTGACACATCATTGCAATCCAGTGGTTCTGGAGGTGTGTTTAGCTTCTAAGGGTACAATGGTTAATTTGCATATATTCAGCAGTGGTGCTCTGGGAGACATCTCGAGCTCACTCCAACCTGAATTATCGCAAATTCTTTCTGTTTTAGGAAAGCAAATTTTTGTTTTTCTTAACATCTTAGTAAGGGGGCTTTTAGGACCATTGTAGTCCCTTACACACTCCAATGAGTTCTGGGTCACCATGAGCTTGCTGGTTAGTCTGTACCTCTCGGTTTACAAGCCCTACTCCATAGAGCCAAATTAATCCATGCCATGCACTGATGAGGATCAAACAATCCGAAACAGTCTGTATGCATGTTGGATTATTATGGCTCTGTACAATTTAACAAGCTGACACATCATTGCAATCCAGCGGTTCTGGAGGTGTGTTTAGCTTCTAAGGGTACAATGGTTAATTTGCATATATTCAGCAGTGGTGCTCTGGGAGACATCTCGAGCTCACTCCAACCTGAATTATCGCAAATTCTTTCTGTTTTAGGAAAGCAAATTTTTGTTTGTCCTTTAAGGGAAAAGGGTGTTGTTATATATTCAGGATCATGTTTCTGGTTGAAACATTGTCAGTCTGAGACTGTTTAATAAAAGTTAAATCATAATAACTTAGAGCGCTGCATAATATGTTGGCGCTTTATAAATATAATAAATAAATTAAATAAATAAACAATTTGGCCCCCAACTGAGTTTTTGTATTTTAGATTTTGGCTCCATATGTGATTGAGTTGGAAACTGCTGATCTAGAGAGTGTACAAGATTTAAAGAGAACCCGAGGCGGGGTTCTTACAACGCAATCCCCATACAGAGGCTGGGTCTGCCTATAGAGCCCAGCCTCTGTTGCTATTTAGCTTCCTCCAAAGCCTCCCGTGCGCGCTGTGAGACCTCATAAAACACAGCCGCGCGAGTCGCAGCGGGCTGTGTTTATCTCTCTAATGTCAGTCTCCGCTCTCCCCCGCCTCCTGAATCGCTCCGGTCCCCGCCCACGTCCCTTCCCTCGCCGCTGATTGGAGGGAAGGGACGCGGGCGGGGACCAGAGCGATTCAGGAGGCGGGGGAGAGCGGAGACTGACATTAGAGAGGTAAACACAGCCGCATAGCGCGGCTGTGATTTATGGGGTCTGACAGCGCGCAGGGGGGGCTTTGGAGGAAGCTAAATAGCAACAGAAGCTGGGCTCTATAGGCAGACCCAGCCTCTGTATGGGGATTGCGTTGTAAGAACCCCGCCTCGGGTTCTTTTTAAGAATCTCTGCTTTCCACATTATAGTGGTTGCTATGGACTGATTTCTTTTTCCATACAGTAGCATGGAGCCAGATAGGCTCTGCTTTTTCCATTAAGCCTAAGAAGCTCTGAGCTACTGCGCAGGTGTGAGGCGTCCTACAGCTGCACAGTGCGCCCACACTCTTTCAAAGACGGGAGCACAGCTGTGAACTTCCAGAAGGACCTGGAGTTCAGCGATGGTCTTGAGGAGGAAGTGGAAAGCATCTGGAGGATCCAGAGACTTCCCTCTGCTGAGATAAGTACAGTATCTAACTTTTTCTCCTAAGGATCTCACAGGTTTGATTTTATATCCAGTTGTGTGCAGAAAAATCAAAACAAAGGAAAATATTGGCACCTGACTAGATGTTTGACATGGGTAGAGTAAAACTTGACTGATCTTCTTTGCTCCTTTTGTAAAGGGTAATGAGAATGGGGAGGAGTTTCACTCAGACAGCTGTTCAGTCCAGCCAAGATGCATCTGACTTCCCCACAGAAAGACAGCTGTGTAAACTCAGCAAACCAGATAATAAAAAATGAATGATATATTTGTTTACATGCAATGTACATAATTTTGTGCATTACAGATTATAACAATTTCCACATAATTTGCATTAAAAGAACATACTTCAACTAGGATTAAAGCCCTTTTTCTGTTAGGAACTATGCCAATGTTTTCCTGCTGGTGGTAGCAATTGCATGACTTTCTCTGTTATTTCACCATCCACCAGCAGGTGGCTCTGATGTTTGCTGTTGTTCCTGGCCTCGCCTGCGGATGGCGCATTAAGCCCCGTGTATAGACTGCTACTCATGCAATCTGTTGCAGATGGCCATAGGACTGGAATGCTCTTGCAGCCAGTGCCAGAACTTCAGTACCCTTGCCCTGAGGAGCTGCCTGGCCTCTCTTATCTTGCCTTCTTTGATCTGTTCATTGATCTCCTATCTCTACTCTGATCATTTATACCTGAACTTGGCTTGTTTGACCATGATAATTGTCTGAGGATTTGGTCCTGCTTTTCTTTTATATACAGGACACAAAATTAGAGTCACCCTCTAATAACAAGTTGGTCCACCTTTAGCGCTGATTGCAGCTGATATTCTTCTTGGTATGGACTCAACAAGATGCTGATACCATTTCTGAGGAATGTTGGCCCATGTTGGCATAATAACAGCTCTAATGCTGGGAATACACAGCTCATTTCTGCTGTGCGTTTCTGCTCTCGATCGTTTTTGCTGCTCGATTCTGCAGTCGATTCTCTTATCTTCCACTCGCTTTTATTATCTTTTTCCATTCACTTCTATCAGAAATCGAGCGGCAAGAGAATCGAAAGGGAGATCGGACATGTCGGAAATTATCTATCGAACCATCTAATCAGCTAAAAAACGAACCGTGTATTCCCAGCATAAGTTGGGTCAGATTGGACGGTGGCGTTTCCAAGCTTTGAAGTGATCTTTCAACTTTATTCTACAAATGCTCAATAGGATTGAGGCCAGGGGAATGAGCTAGCCACGAAAGCTGGTTAAACTGAAGCGAAAAAAACGTATGATATAATGAATTGTATGTGTAGTATGGATAATTCATAGAACCACACTCTGTAATTTAAACTATGAAAAAAAGCAGAGCTAATGACCCTTTTAACTCCCCTGCAGTAAAACATTAAACTAACAAGAAACAGTGAGAGACAAGTGGAGATAAGTTCTTCAGAAAATAGGACTGTCACTGACCCAGTGGGTGGAATAGCTCAGAGAAGCTAAACTCTTCTTTTACTGGAAACAATTTGAGATTCATATCTGTGCTATTCATGTTCTATATCTTAGCTGTACTACACATACAAATCATTATTTCATAGGTTTATTTTTACTTCAGATTCCCTTTAAACTCTGATTGATGTTCCTCAAAACAATTTGATAGAGCACAGTGGCAAGGGCCGACAACAGGCGTCTTTTCCTATTTTTCTGTGATACCAAAGGCACTCTTGATGGTCTCCTGTTGCTAAAGCCCATCCTTTGCAAAGTTCATTGTTGTGCATTAGGATATGCTTTGTGTTGCACTTCTGTTGCTGCGGACCATGCGTGCTACTCGCCTTTCACCTCTCTCGTTTACCAGGCTTTTTCAATGAGAATAGTCCTTACTGCTTGAAGTTTTTATTCACAACGGCCACTCTCTAAACATCTGAGATACTGTTGGGCAAGAAAATCCTAAAAGAGACATCGTTTCAGAGATGCTTGCACCAGATCTTCTTGCATCGATGACCATCCCTCATTCAAAGTCACTTAAATCTTTTGTCATACCATTTTGACATTAGCTTCCATGATAGCAACTGTGCATTGTTACATCACTGTTGGATTGGTTTACTTTCAAATTAGGTGATGTTTTGGCTACTAATTGTATGCCCTGTGTTTTATTGTATATACCAGGGGTCTGCAACCTTTAAGACATAAAGAGCCACTTGGACCCGTTTCCGAAAAGAGAAAAAAAACTGGGAGCCGCAAAACCATTATAAAACAAATCTAACACTGCATATATTGTTACTACCTTAATGCTATATACAGGACCCCCATATGCACAAATCCTTCAGCAGATATGACCCCCATATGCACAAATCCTTCAGCAGATATGACCCCCATATGCACAAATCCTTCAGCAGATATGACCCCCATATGCACAAATCCTTCAGCAGATATGACCCCCATATGCACAAATCCTTCAGCAGATATGACCCCCATATGCACAAATCCTCCAGCAGATATGACCCCCATATGCACAAATCCTTCAGCAGATATGACCCCCATATGCACAAATCCTTCAGCAGATATGACCCCCATATGCACAAATCGTTAGCAGATATGACCCCCATATGCACAAATCCTTCAGCAGATATGACCCCCATATGCACAAATCCTTCAGCAGATATGACCCCCATATGCACAAATCCTTCAGCAGATATGACCCCCATATGCACAAATCCTTCAGCAGATATGACCCCTATTTGCACAAATCGTTAGCAGATATGACCCCCATTTGCACAAATCGTTAGCAGATATGACCCCCATATGCACAAATCCTTCAGCAGATATGACCCCCATATGCACAAATCGTTAGCAGATATGACCCCCATATGCACAAATCGTTAGCAGATATGACCCCCATATGCACAATCCTTCGCAGATATGACCCCCATATGCACAATCCTTCGCAGATATGACCCCCATATGCACAAATCGTTAGCAGATATGACCCCCATATGCATAAATCCTTCAGCAGATATGACCCCCATATGCACAAATCCTTCAGCAGATATGACCCCCATATGCACAAATCCTTCAGCAGATATGACCCCCATTTGCACAAATCGTTAGCAAATATGACCCCCATTTGCACAAATCATTAGCAGATATGACCCCCATATGCACAAATCCTTCAGCAGATATGACCCCCATATGCACAAATCGCTAGCAGATATGACCCCCATATGCACAAATCGTTAGCAGATATGACCCCCATATGCACAATCCTTCAGAAGATCTGAAAAGAAAAACCCATTTACTCACCTAGTCAGAAGACACGTTCTCCTCCTGTTCCGACCTCCAGTCCCGACCTGGCGCGCAACTCCCACGATCCTCTTCCTACGTCACGTCCTGCCTGATTAACACTGCAGGGCTACGGGAAAATGGCCGCCTGAAGCCCTGCACTGCACTGGTCCGGCGGCCTCTCTAATAGGCTGCCGGTGTAATGTCAGAAATTGCAGCCCGAATGCAGCCCTGCACACGCGCGCGCTGCAGCCGCAGCCACCGGAGCCGCGAAGGTGTAAAAGAGCCGCATGCGGCTCCGGAGCCGCGGGTTGCCGACCCCTGGTATATACAGTATTTGCATTTTCTAGCTAGATAGATAGGTTCTAGTGTTTAGGGTTTATCAGTACGTGTTTGGGATATTGCTGTATGTCTGCATTGCTGTGGTTACATCACTGGTGCACTTTATAATAAACGTGTGTTTAAACTTATGCAAATTCTGTCTTCTGTTTCTCTGCCATTGTGGTGATTCCTAACCAAACCCTTTAGTAACACATTTCATAGGTCTGTTTAGGCACTGAATTGCAGAGTTTAAGGTCCATACATACACCCAACAAAGTCGAAGAAAACAGACGACCAACATTGCGAAAACTACTACACTGGCGACACTGTTGAAAAGACACAGATATTGCAAACCACCAATCCACCTACATACTGCACATGCAAGTGGAAACAACATTATGCACAACATATCCACATTTAGTAGAACAATGTCATTTAACTGGCATTAAACACACGTGGATGACTGTACACTATGTGGCCAACAGTCATCTGAGTTGATCTGCTGGATGGATTGGGTAAAATGCCTGATGTTGGTCACTCTGCGTTGTTTGGCTACATTTTTGCACATGATTGTCATCCAGTATGGCAAAATCTGTTGTTTGCTGGATGTTGCAAACAACTTCAGTTGAATGTGTGTACGAGGCTTTATTGATGTCTCTGTAGAGGCTCCTTGATCAGGGAATAAAAAAATTGCATATAGTTTGTTTCTTAAATATATATGCAACCCCCTTTTCCTCTAAAAAAAAAGGTCCTTATATGTCCCCTAGTTTTTTTTTACTGGGCTGTGTGCTTTGCTCAGCTGTGCCAAACTGTGCAGAGCCAACAGGATCCTGGGAAGTCTTTTTTATAGCAAGAATAACAGGCCAATCTCAAAATGCAAATTACAGAAACTTCCCATTACAGATAAGAGAAGGATACTACAACTAGAAAGTAAATGAATGGAGTGAAAGAAAAAGGGCAGAAGTGATGTCACTCTTGGCATCACAGAGAAACAGTAAAGATGGAAATCAGCAGAAATGTAATTTTCTTTTCTCATATCACATTTCTTTTAAATCTAACTGTGAACACTAAATACAGCATGATACATAAGCTAAATAAATAATTTCTAATTGAATGGGGTTTTTTTAAGTTCATATGGCGTTTTCATCCCACTTTAAGTCTGATAATATATTACCTGTTAAATATCTGGTAAGGATGCCAGATGCTGACCATTCCCTGTACCACTGACAGTCTGATACAGGATGCACTCTTGTCATACAGACAGTGCAGCCCTCTCTAGTCTGAACACTGGAGATAATGCAATACAGGCACAAGGAGCACAAATCTGATTCTCACAGCAGCTCCTGGTCATGTGACCAGGATAGGATGTTTTGCTGTAGAAGCCTCATTTCACGGAAAGATTACATCTGTGCAAAGTCTTTAGGTTGATTTTTTTAGATCTGTATCTGGAGATAGGCTTTAATGTATGTGGAACAAAATCTGTTGTAAACCATGAACCCTCTGTGTACAGAGGTAAATAGCAACTACAGAAATACAACACTGTCTGTGAACATGCAACTATAAAAACAAAGCTAGTCATACATATATGGAAAACTAAAGGCAGAAATGGGTTATGGGTTTGTTGTGTCTATCATAGTAGGTGATAAAATAACAGCATGAGATATGAGGAAAGATACAAGCATTTCATTATAGAACACACTGAAAGCCTGCGAGCTATTTCATCACAGCGGAGACCAGAGATAGTTACAGGAATTCTGGAATATAAATAAGCAAAGAGTGCCTGTCACGTTATAGCACACTGTAAACAGTAAACTAAAAACACACAGAATGTTTGCAATAACTACAGTCTCTCAATTCCAAAGATGATCACAAACACTACTAACGTGGAAAAACTATCCGGGCATCGGTTCAAGGATCATTTTCCACCATGGATGTGGATTAAATTACATTGACTTCAATCTAATAAATAATGTAAAATTTAAACGAAATGAATCGTCTTTATTGCGACCTCAGCCGGAGCATTAATTAGATATGTTGGGGACAACAGCAGTGATTTGAAATGGGTAAATCTCCTCGCGGCACTGATAATGTAACAACCACCCAATCTGTGGTTTGTGTTACCTCTCTGCTTTCTGTGCTGCATGGAATGTAATATTTCTAATAAATGTGAAATAATAACACTGCCACTAGAAACGTGTGCCGCGGTCGTTTACTTCGGTTAAAATAATTTGACACCATAAATATAATACAATAGCAAGTAAGCACGGGGTTCCTCCGGGATCTATAACACACTGCTGAACAAATTGTTCATTAAAAGAGATTTAAGTGAAAGCAGAGTTTTACATGAACTCCAAGTCCCCAGACTCAGGGAGTTGGTGCTGCTTCTTGACAAGTATTACAAATGAGGGTGGGCGTCATATTGTTAGATGCAGTTGTCTCCCATGTTGTAACAAGTAAATAAATGTTGCTTACCTAACTGTTTCTTTTTAACAGGGGAACTGAGTGGGAGAGACTTATTTCCCAATCCTAACCCTTTAACAAAGACCCAAAAGGAGAGGAGACACTTTGCTGCCAGCAGCCCAGTGGGCTATGAGAGGACACCAGAATAACTCAAGATGAAGGATTATCCACAATTTGTTGGTTTTACTGGCTAGACTGGTGTGGTTTTGTGTGTGGAGATAACACATCAGAAATCTGGATTTATGGATTGTGAACACCCCTACGCTAGCAGCAGGGTAGCTGATCATTGTATGGTCGTGGTGGGCTTCTGTGCACACAACATATAAATTACTTGCCTTGGACGTATTATTTGTTTTTGTTGTTTTTACATTTTAGATCATAATTTGTTTATTTTATTTACAAGTATATTACAAAATGAACGAAAAAAACAAACGAAACTGCCTCCAAGGGCTGCCAGATGGAGGACCAGAAGGACAAAAAAGCGTTTCCTTTAAAACAAAGTTCTCATCCAAATTGCCACATCTTTTTTCCCCCTTTTGCTTGAGGTCTTTTAACACTTAAAAAGTCCTGAATAATTCCAAGTTTTCCTTTGGAGGCTCTGAAGAAAGATTCTGACGCTAACGTGTCGTTATCAGATTGATGGGCCGGGTTTGATTGAAGTTTCTTTGTCATGCAAATGTCACAGGCCATGATGGATGGGCTCAGATATCTGACAAGCTTCAGGAGGTCCTCTGCCATTGGTCCCCCGAGAATCACGTGCCTTCTCTATGAGAGACAGAGGGTTTGAAGCCTGGCAATCTATGGATGGAAGTTTACAGCTTTGACATACTACCTAAAGGTTGTAGGGCAGGAGAAATCCCCTCGAACCAGGTTGACCCTCCTCCATCACTGGCAGATGGACAATACCAGAATGGGCTCCTTTTTGGACTATGCAATTTGTAACCGTGGGACTAGTGCCTACTCACCCAGAGGATACCATCATTTAGACCAAGGGACACCCTCCTATCCAGCGTGCCCGGGTACCAGTGACATTTATAATGGTGATGGACGTTTTGTTGTCGGAGGGACTGGCACAGTCTCCAACCAGCTCCACCAGCAGAACCCTAGCTATCACCCCCATTCCTCCAGCACAAGTCTAGCTTATGCCAGCTCTGTACCTAGCTACTCATCACAGACTTGCAGCCAAGGGTATGGGCACCAAGTATACGTCAGCCATGAAGCAGAGGGATCTTATTTTCAGCAACAGCCTTATTCGTCCAACACTGCTCCAAACACGGATGCGTACTGTGCGCCAGTGCCAGGACCAGTACATTACCACCAGCACCCATACGGGCAGGACCACCAAGCCTTACTGCAGGGCTACCCGACCCATTCTCCATTGCTACAAGAGGACAAGGACCTCTCCTGCCAGTCCGAACCGTCTTCCTCCAATCCGACCTTTGACTGGATGAAAGTGAAGAGGAATCCGCCAAAGACCAGTGAGTAGTAGACACAGCGCAATGAGTTATTACCCCTCCATCATAGGCCCAAGGTTCACCAAGTATTTGTAAACGTGGGTAGAGATCATTAGTGGCTCATCCATCTTGCTTGATGGCTGCAGTCGGTGCCCACAAAACAATGTGCACCTATCATAACCCTTCCATAGACGCGAAGTGATATCATAACTGGAAATGTCGAAGCAACATTTACCTTATACAGCCAGTGTTTTATTATTTTCTCATCCGTCAAAACAAAGCAAGCAAAGCAACCCATTATAACTCAACTCCCATTATTGTAATAATGCTGTAACCGCTTATAGTGGCCATTGCTTCCAGTCCCAAACCTTGTTTTACCCTATATTCCAACTCATTCACCCAGTCCCTGGAAAGAGCAGGAAACTTATCAACTGATAAGAAAGGTAATGACAGGTCACTCCTTGCAGCCGAAAAGTTCTCAGACGACGAGAGTGCTTAGTTATTGATGCTTCATGCCTTTGTATCCTCTATATACTGACATTGTTTGCTTTACATAGGTTGTATTTATGTCTTGCATGCGTCACTTTCATTGTGATATATTGATAATGTATTTTATAACACTTTCCTTTGACAGCTAAGCCAGCGGACTATGGACTAAACTCTCAGCAAAACAGCGTGAGAACCAACTTCACCACCAAGCAGCTGACCGAGCTGGAGAAGGAGTTCCACTTTAACAAGTACCTGACCCGGGCTAGGCGGGTGGAGATCGCTGCCACCCTGGAACTGAATGAAACTCAGGTGAAAATCTGGTTTCAGAACCGGAGGATGAAGCAGAAGAAGCGAGAGAAGGAGGGACTAGGGCCTTGTGCCATCAAGGGCTCATTCAAAGAAAGCAGTGAGACCTCGGACCTGTCCAGCTCCACCTCACCTGACGCCTCTCCTAATTCTCTGTAGGGAGCACCATGGACAACTGGAAGAAACGATTTTTATGCAGATGGTGTAAATAGTCTATTTTGTTCTACAGAAATGCTTTCTTATTTATATAAAGGGACGTTTTACAACGCGATTTTTGTTCTTTTTCAACCCTCTTAACAAAGGGAGCTAATCAGGTTCTCTCAGGGAAACCCCATGATGTCACAGAAGCTCCTCTATCAGGCTTCTCCACTCCGTTTGGTTACTGGTCTGCCCAGCTACACGAGTTTTAGTTACGGTTATACCACGTGATCTTATCAGCAAGCATCTCAGCTAAGCTATATATATATATATATATATATATATATATATATATATATATATATATATATATATATATATATATATATATATATATATATATATATATATATATATATATTTATATACATATATACACACACACACATACAAGGTAGTTTGCACTAGAACCGAGACACATTTTAGCAATATCAGTGCCTGTGGACTATGACGAAGGTGTATTAAGTCTTGGCAATGTTAGATACAGTCAGTCACACCATGTTGATACTGTTTACAATCACACTATGTTGATAGTATTTACAAACATTAAGAAAAGTGTTGAAAGAAATGGGAATTTTGCAGTAAAAAAGCAAAACAAAAGACTTCTTCGTTTTTCTTTTGGTGAGTTGAAATGTTTAAGGTTATTTTTATGTGTTACCTTAGAAATAAATCTACCTCACTACGGAAGTGCCGAAAAGTTTGACTGCTTTATTCCGAAACAAACATGTTTTTTAGGGGGGACGCTGGTAAGGAACCACTAAGTGACCAACATAGAATAGGCGACAGATTTCAGGGCTGCTTGCTTCTATTGGATATTATTTTAGATTTGTTTGTTTCTTTTGGATATTATTTCAGAGTTGTTTGCTACTATTGGATATTATTATAGAGTTTAGTAGATTACTTCTGTTTACTCGAGTCTTTTTAGGCAGCATGACGAGTTGCCAGCAATCCTACTTGTTTATCGCCTCTGTACATTGCCTGTGCTGATAAGCAGCATCTTCTGTGATAAATAACCAGAGCTGAGCATGAAGACAGAAGAAATCTGAGCCTAGAAGCTGCTGTGGTTCTGACTCATCCTCAACACAACAAAAGCCAACACGGCTGCTATTTAAAAGTGAAAAGGAAGTGTTTCCCTGAACATTGATCTATATTCCTGTATTCACACACGCAGACAGGAGAGAACTTCAAACACCCTTTTATTCAGCATAGGAAGACTTGAAATTCAGGTGACCAACAGCATAACATTGCATTTTCAGCTCTATGGATCGGGTTTAAGCTCTATGGGCCACAGTACTGAAAGTCTGTACACACTACTAGCTTGATTATAAATAGGAGCAGCTAATAACCCTTTCATATATAGTAAGTCTGGGAAAAAATATTATGCTAATTTTTAAAAGAAATCATCATAGAAAAAGTGATGAGGCTCATGGCAAATGTTCAGCAGTTAATTCTTAAAGCCTGGTACATATCTTCAACTTTAGTTGGCCAGTCACTGACCAATTTAACCATCTTCATGTAGTATGAGAGTTTATGTACACAATCTGTTCATAGTATTCAAAATCTGTTGACCCTCATACTACATGGAGGTGGTAACATTGGCCAATCAAAATTGAGGGTGTGTATCAGGCTTTATACTCTAGAGAAGGTTAGGCCAATAATCCTGCATATGATTTGAAGCAATAGTTGTTATGGTATTGCAGGTTTTACAAGTATAATCTGTACTGCTGAAGGTCTCCCTATGGAGGGCAGCTCCACAGACAGAAATAAAGGTGGTCTGAGATGGGGTATACTTTTTTGGAGAGTAGAAGTAGAGCACATTCTTCTGGTTGCCACCAGTTAAAGATAGTTTATAAAATGTATTATTTATGGTGACAAATCAGCTAAAACCAATGTACACAATGTGTTGTTTTTAGGACAATACTCTCTTATATGAAATGTGTATTCTTTGATAACCAGTCACTGTGCATGAAGTATGGGATACATTTTTGTGAAAGGGTGTCCTATTGATGACCTTTCTTTCTGTACTTACTATCCTTACCTTGTTTTTGTTCAGGAGCCCTTAGGAATTGAAGACAGGGTATATGCCTTTCTCTTCCTTTGGCCCATCTTGCTCTCAGTTTACCCTGTCCTGACAGCTTTATTTTAGTCCAGTTTTTCGATGGCCTACTTCAATATTTACTCAAGCTGATGACCTGTCCCAGGATCTCCTCTCAGCAGTCCTGTCCTACAGGCTCCTTCCCCCAGGCTTAGGTTCACCTAAAGTTCAGCTGGAAATCAAAGCAACACTGGCTAGGTTGGATGTCCCAGGACAGACCTGGGATGGACAGCAGCTTAAGGTCATGCTAAGGTCTTCTTCCCCTCCTGGGTCCCCAGCGATCCTACTCTCAACACTGTACATAACTGATGGGTAGAACTGTATTATTCCACAGGACACTGAAACGAACCAATCAGGCCTAGGACAAGATACTGTTGCTTTCAGATTGAACTCTAGAAATACCAACAATTCCTGCAAACTTCAAACCATCACCATGTGGAGAAACATATTTCAGATGACATAAATCGTGTTAAATGTTATACAAATGACACATGCAATAATTGTTACAGTATGTCTGCCTCATGCATTCAATATGTATAACTAATACTTTAAAACCTAGACACAGGTGTAGAGAAGGCAGAATCATTTTTCATATAACAAAACAACTTGTCATTTCAAATCCAACCAAAAGGCACATTCTGCAGCTAGCCAGAAGGATGAAAAAATCACAGCTTATGACATAATAGCACTGTTGCTTTTTAAGGTATCACATTACATGTATGATTTTTCACCTACAAATGTTCCTATAGTAAATAAGTTTCCACTACAGACATTTAAACACAGATATCTCATAAGGTTCTGGCATTACATATCCTTAAATGAGCTCGGGAGACACCTGTACAAACTCTAGATTTTTGGCTGAGGCCCTGGCCAAGTTTAGTATAGTAGTGTGTGTATGCACGGTTAGCCTCTGACTTAATAAGATCAATTTCTGTATTAACACATGATCCAGCAAATCTGTAGCCTGATCAAACAATTCGTTAAATGTTTTCCTACAAAAGAGCAACAATAACCCTGGGGAAGAAGTTTCAGTGAGAGAAGAAGAGTCCTAAGAATAAAACTGTACTGGTGGAAAGGGGACTGAGTGTGAATTGTGCAGTGGGAGACCATGCTGTTTTGTTAGTAGGGACTGCACACTGCCCCAGGGACACAATCTGGGGGAGGGGGGGGGGGTGTTCTTCTATAGATTATTTTTTTCTGACACTAAATGAATATAGGAAATAAATATTGTGATTTTGTCAGCAAGTATTCAACCCCAACATCTCCCATAGTATGTCAGTTTCATAAATGTCTCTAGTGCTTTTGTGAAATAGACCAAATATTTAAAATCTTTAGCAAACGAATATTGTGCAAGGTTCCACTATTTTTTAAAAGTAGACACACAATGTTCATAGGTTCTTTGTGTGTCAGGTGACTGTACTTACAGTCAGGGCTGTTACCTGATCTGCATTAGTATAGTGGAGTAGGGACAAGCTCTATGCAAGTCCCATCATTAGCATGGTAGCATAAAGCTTGACTTGTATGAAGTAACCAGCTTTACCCATCTCTACCTACATTGTGATGCCACTCCTTACCCACCTTCCCCTGACCAGTATGAGCAAGCTTGGTGGCTGTGTTTACTTTATTTTATACCAGAGCAGGGTTCCTTTAGCAGATGGCCAAATATTCGTATTGTATGAAGGACTTTTATGCATGAATAGGAACATTTTATGTATGAAAAGCCAACAAAAAGAATTATTTTGTATTTATATTGCACTGACCACTTCTGCAGAGCATATAGTTTTGTAAGCAATTGTCCCTACCAGACCCCCACCTGCTGGACAGATAAACTGAGTGGGTTCAGTGGTGGGCAAGCTGTAAGGACTGGAGTTACCTGTGAAGCTTGCAACAGTTGTCCATACAACATGTGAAGTGCACACACTGCCAAGCACATAGCTGATCTCCTTACTCCTCTGTCTGCTGTTGCTGACAGACTAACTTTTTTTGGCCTGCACTGCAGCTAAATTTCAACTAAGACTTAACTTCCACCAGCCCAGTTCCCACTTGCTTACTGTGTAATGCCACATCTAACTCTTTCTAGACCCAATGTATTTATAATTAGCATGCCTTTTGAGAAATTACTCTTTACTGAGCTTTTATATAACACATTTTACAAACAGGGCAGAGTTTGGCAATGTTTAAATTAATTACTACACACTGAATTTGTGTGTCTGTGGGGTGGGGGGGGGGGGGGGGGCACAGTGCTGGAATGTGTGTATGGGGGGGCACAGTGCTAGAATGTGTGTGTGTGTATGGGGGGGGGGGCACAGTGCTGGTCACAAGTAATGCATTTAGCAGCAAGGAAGGGGATGGTGGGGACAAGTATTCTGTGCTTGGGAGACTGTGCTGTTCATATGTGCTACAGTGGCTTGCAAAAGTATTCGGCCCCCTTGAAGTTTTCCACATTTTGTCACATTACTGCCACAAACATGAATCCATTTTATTGGAATTCCACGTGAAAGACCAACACAAAGTGGTGTACACATGAGAAGTGGAACAAATATCATACATGATTCCAAACATTTTTTACAAATCAATAACTGCAAAGTGGGGCGTGCGTAATTATTCAGCCCCCTTTGGTCTGAGTGCAGTCAGTTGCCCATAGACATTGCCTGATGAGTGCTAATGACTAAATAGAGTGCATCTGTGTGTAATCTAATGTCAGTACAAATACAGCTGCTCTGTGATGGCCTCAGAGGTTGTCTAAGAGAATATTAGGAGCAACAACACCATGAAGTCCAAAGAACACACCAGACAGGTCAGGGATAAAGTTATTGAGAAATTTAAAGCAGGCTTAGGCTACAAAAAGATTTCCAAAGCCTTGAACATCCCACGGAGCACTGTTCAAACGATGATTCAGAAATGGAAGGAGTATGGCACAATTGTACACCTACCAAGACAAGGCCGTCTACCTAAACTCACAGGCCGAACAAGGAGAGCGCTGATCAGAAATGCAGTCAAAAGGCCCATGGTGACTCTGGACGAACTGCAGAGATCTACAGCTCAGGTGGGGGAATCTGTCCATAGGAAAACTATTAGTGATGCACTGCACAAAATTGGCCTTTATGGAAGAGTGGCAAGAAGAAAGCCATTGTTAACAGAAAAGCCTAAGAAGTCCCATTTGCAGATTGCCACAAGCCATGTGGGGGACACAGCAAACATGTGGAAGAAGATGCTCTAGTCAAAATGCAAAACGCTATGTGTGGTGGAAAACTAACACTGCACATCACTCTGAACACACCATTCCCACCGTTAAATATGGTGGTGGCAGTATCATGCTCTGGGGGTGCTTATCTTCAGCAGGGACAGGGAAGCTGGTCAGAGTTGATGGGAAGATGGATGGAGCCAAATACAGGGCTTGAGACTGGGGCAGAGGTTCACCTTCCAGCGGGACAACGACTCTAAACATAAAGCCAGGGCAATAATGGAATGGTTTAAAACAAAACATATCCATGTGTTAGAATGGCCCAGTCAAAGTCCAGATCTAAATCCAGATCTAAATCCAATTGAAAATCTGTGGCAAGATCTGAAAACTGCTGTTTACAAACGCTGTCTATCTAATCTGACTAAGCTGGAGCTGTTTTGCAAAGAAGAATGGGCAAAGATTTTAGCCTCTAGCTGTGCAAAGCTGGTAGAGACGTACCCTAAAAGACTGGCAGCTGTAATTGCAGCAAAATGTGGTTCTACAAAGTATTGACTCAGGGGGGCTGAATAATTACGCACACCCCACTTTGCAGTTATTTATTTGTCAAAAATGTTTGGAATCATGTACGATCTTTGTTCCACTTCTCACGTGCACACCACTTTGTATTGGTCTTTCACGTGGAATTCCAATAAAATTGATTCATGTTTGTGGCAGTAATATGACAAAATGTGGAAAACTTCAAGGGGGCCGAATACTTTTGCAAGCCACTGTATATAGAGCAGGACTTTTCAACCTGTGGCACTCGTACCTACGTATCTCTTCGGTGCAACAGAAGTGCGCCCTCTACATATCTCTCCGGTGCAAGAGAAGTGACTGCCAGAGAGATACATAGAAAGCGCACTTCCTCTTGCGCAGACTGCCAGAACTAACGGGACCCAATAACGAAGCTGCAGACAGCAGAGGATAGGGGGGGGCGATCCGTGCGCATGGGGCTGGAGGAAGCCCCAGGTATGTTTAAACCTTTTTTTTAATTTCATCTCTGGTACACTTTAATAACATTAGTAAATACCACGAGTTAAACTATTAGCGCGACTCGTGGTACTTCAGTAGCATGACCTTGCTATGGTAATGCACGTAACTAACGAGCATTACAATTAGTCTTGTGGATTACCATAGTGACAGTGGCGTTACTTGAGTACCGTGAGTCACGCCAATAGCGTAACTGGCAGGGCTCGATGTGTGTGCAGGGTAATATTACCGGCCGCTATTATATGAATCAATCCCTGAGAGAGATAAATCCTAAGAAGTCAAATAAGAAGAGCTAAATAGTGAGTTAAGTCATTTAAGAAGAATAAATTGTGAGTTAATAAGTAAGGTTAGATAATTCAACATCAAACCTGTGTGAATCAACCCCACTGGCCCTTATTCAATTCACTTTTTCTCCACAGTTTTCTCCTAGGAGATATTTTAGGTAAAAGACAAATAATAAATTAATAAAGCCACTGTGCTTTATCTGCACACGTATGGTAAAGTTTGAGTGGCCCACACCAGCGATTATTATTTAACAAAAACTGTATAACACATACATTCAACACGTAATTATTGCTGTGTGCTGTTTAGGGGGTCCCAGCGATGTATCCCCTCTGCTGAAGAGGACGGAGGAGGCCTCATTGGGATCCAGAGGCTTCCCCCTCCTGAGGTAAGTATCCCCCAGGGGCAGATTTCTTCCTTACAGGTGTTATTTAATAGAGCCAGTACTGTGATTTCAGCATGGACAGATACTGGAGATCTCCATCATCTAAGAATAATTCATTCCAATCCGAAAATTTCACTGATCATCTGCATGCTTTTTCTATTTAGAGGGCATCAGGAATTTGTGGCAAGAATTGATTTTTTATTCCAATATGTTATAAGACTAAGCAATATAACTATTTTTCTGTCTTCTTTATTTTTAATTAAAGATAACTGTTTCAACGCACAAGACCCCCCCCCCCTCCCCTTCCCCCATTTACACAAAACTTATACTGGGCGTGCTCATACCAGGAGAGCACTCATTCATCTATGACCTGTACACATCTGGCAGTGAACAGGAATACCAAAAATGTGCTTTGTAGTTAAAAGCTAGACAATATGCATTTAATACAGCGCAAAACCATAAATCTATGTGGCAGAACTTGTTCACTCACACACAGTGGAAAAAGATGAATCCCAGACAGATTAAAGCAACACTCACAGGAGTGCTGTTAGGAGCCCCCCCAAAAAAACCAAAACCCCTAATCAAAAAAACAAAAAACAAACAAAAAACCCCCCAAAAAATATGAGTGGAGATGTGCAAGGACACAACAGATCGTGCAAACAATGCACAATATAAAATAGTTACGCACAGCTTAACCACTTGATGACTGAGGGTATTTCCCCCTTGTGGACCAGAGAAATTTTCACCTGTCAGCGCTCCTCCCATTCTTTCGCCAATAACTTAATTACTACTAATCACAGCGTGATGATCTACATCTTGTTTTTCTCGCCACCAATTAGGCTTTCTTTGGGAGGTACAGTATGCCAACAATTATTTTATCCTAAATGCATTTTAACATGAATAATAAGAAAAAATTTGAAAAATGCATTACTTTTCAGTTTTTGGCCATTATAGTTGTAAAATAAAACGTTCTACTGTGCATAAAAGCCACACATTTTATTTGCCCGTTTGTCCCGGTTATTGCAAAGTTTAAAAAATTTCCCTAGTACAATTATGGTGCCAATATTTTATTTGGAAATAAAGGTGCATTTTTTCAGTTTTGCGTCCATCACTAATTACAAGCCCATAAATTAAAAATTAATAGTAATATACCATCTTGACATACATTTTTTAAAAGTTCAGTCCCAAAGGTAACTACTTATATTTTTTTATGTACATTTCCCCCCCTTTATATATAAAATAAAAAGTTTGAGGACTATGGGAGGGTGTGGGAGGGAAATAGTTAATTATAAAAGTCAGTGTAGGGATATTTTTTAAACAAAAATTAATTTTGGTGTAATATCCTATTTGGCCACAAGATGTTCTCAGTCATTATTTCCGATTGACGTACGTAAGCACATGAATTGGAAGTAATGCGTAGCAGTATAACAACAGGAAGACACAATGAATGCCGGCGTCTCGTAGACGCCGGTATTCATTGAATCGGGGACTTAGACTTATGAATGGGACCTGCGGTCCCATTCATTAACTTCCCCTCTAAGCGGCGGTAACGGCAGTGCACGCGCCGGCGAACGGGAGCAAGCGTCGGCTGTACATCGCTGCAGACTTGTATTCACGGCCCTGGTGCATCCTGTCAATTTTGCAGGGCCGTGAATATACTGCACGGCATGCAGCAAGTAGTACAATGGTACATGAAGAAAAAGGTGCTGAGCTGAAAAAAACATTACTATTGGGACCAAATAATGGACAGACGCATGTGACCTAAAGTTACATTCTGTAGACACCATGTTAATGTGCTACACCACAGTATGACATACAATAGGCCTCATAGTAAGCTAGACATACACAGTGTAATCTTTTTATACAATTTCAATCAAACCAGGCAGGTCGTGTGTGGGAGGTAGAGGATGGAGACAGTGGCGGACACTGACAGGTAAAGTATGGATCATTGGAGAAAAGAAACAAGTTCCATCAGGCACTGCAGTTAATTCGTATTTATTCGTGTTTTCAGTGTGATTTAAATCACAGCATGTGAGATTCTTGTATTCAAAAAGGCAGGTGCATAAGTCATAAGCAAACAACTTGTGCTATGACGACAGCATCAAAATTATGCATGAGATAGATGTCCTACCATATCAGAGGGTGGTGGTGGTGGGTGCAGGGCAATAACGAAAGCCTAACGGCCGTTTTGCACGGTGGTGCCTCTTCCACAGGTGGATCAGCCTCTGAAGAAGCACCGCCGTGCGAAACGGCTATTAGGCTATCGTTATTGCCCTGCACCCACCACCACCACCCTCTGATATGGTAGGACATCTATCTCATGCATAATTTTGATGCTGTCATCATAGCACAAGTTGTTTGCTTATGACTTATGCACCTGCCTTTTTGCATACAAGAATCTGACATGCTGTGATTTAAATCACACTGAAAACACGAATAAATACGGATTAACTGCAGTGCCTGATGGAACTTGTTTCTTTTCTCCAATGATCCATGTTGTATACATCTGCTAATAGCATAATGAGCATGCAGTTTCTTTAATCAAGGTGGTGTTTGGATGTCTGTTATCTCCTGCCTCTAGTGATAGGGCTGTAGGCCTCATAGTGTCGGTAGGACCTACACTCTCCGACAGGTAAAGTATTCATGCAAGGGCAACGGGGGAAGGGGAAAGCACATTTTATGCTGGTGGACAGCGCCAGTGCGGTGAAGTGACATCACTAGGCCGATTCCCTAAAGAGTACATGCTGAAATCCATCGGGAATCGGCCTGCGGTTTATAGGGGCCATAGATCTCTCTCCGATCAGTTCCAAATCAGAGGGAGAGCTATCTCTTGGTCAATCGGCCACTAGAATGGTTGGAGCATCACTTAATCGCTCCTCTACCATAATAAGTGCAGCCATCATGTCCTTCTGTTATATATGCAGCCCTTCTATACTCCAGTGGTGCAACTACAATTCATGAGGCCCCCGGTGAAACTTTGATGCCCCCCAATGTTCACAACCCTTTCCTTGTCTCCCCTTCATGTCTTTGGGGCCCATCTTACAAGGGTCATAAAACAAGTGTGGCCATCATGATCTCCATACCCATATCAAGTGTAGCCATAAAAACACCTGATCTGAAGCATAGTCCCCTGTATTGGAGGAAGGTTAGTAGTTGGTTCCCTCCACAGCTCTGGGCCCCCATGCGATTGCAGGTGCTGCTCCCCTCTAGTTACGCCCTGTACTCCCACCCATAACAATATGAATCTCCTCTCCTACAGGTCTCCCCATCACACTGCCACCCATTAAAGCCTCTTTTTATTACAATAGATGTATGGTGCCCCTCTGTTATCATGCATTCACCTTTACTCCATTATAGTACCTCCACTTACTGTGTCCCAATCTATACTGCTCTTCTGTTATAATGCCCCCAGTTTTATTGCACCTTTAAAATGCTATTGCTGCGTAATATGTTGGTACTTTATAAATACAATAAATAAATAAAAGTAAACTAAAATAAATAGTTATGCTGTCCCCCATAATTCTCTCAGTTATAGTGCCCATTTCCAATAGTTTCCCCTCAAAGTGCCTCCATTTCTAGTGCTCACACACCAATGAGACGGTTAAATCCCACAAGGACTTTAAAAAAGCTACACTAAGGGAGGTGCAAGAGGGGCACAACTTAATCAGACAACACATACTTATATTAACCCCTTGCATCCTGAAGGGCATACATAACATGTGAACAATGGCCCTGATACATCACTGAAAGATCTGGATTGCTGGACCATCTTGCGTGAGCACATTGTTCCCCTTTTTATCCTTCCTGCCTGAAGCCTCCATTATACATTCCTTTGTTGTCATTCCTTTTCCCTTCATAGCAACAGAACGCGTCACTCAGCTCAAGTTTAGCATCTGTACAGCACTTGGGCAGCGAACTGTAGCCATGGGGATTGAGTCCTGTTCCCTATGTGCAACAATCATTGTGTGTGTGTGTGTGTGTGTGTGTCTATCGGTCTATGCATCTTTATTTAGCTTCTTCTTATTAGCATGTACAGAACGAGAATGACCGGTCTACAGAGCAACTGGATTATGCAGTATTATAGCTATTTGAAGTATAATACCAACTTAAAATCAAATCTATTTCTAACTGGCTGAAAACCCCACAGAATAAAGGTTTTGGAGTGGCTTAGTCTAAAGCTATGGAGACACATGCAATAATCATCGTCTGAAATCGCCTATAAACGACTGTGTGTACAGCGGCCACTGATCGATACTGCTCAGGCACTGTTAAAGATCTGTCCTGTCGGATTCTTAATAATGTCTGATGCCCAAGCATGAGCGTTCGCAATGCTTTATACAAGCCCCACCAACCAATTAAAGCCTCTCCGTCATCTGCCAATCGTTGTCCCTCCGGCCCCCTCCATAGCAAAAGAACACATCATTAGCCTTAAGGCTAGGGATGTGTCTGTACATCATCGTTCCCCAAATTGTCGCCCATGGGAACGTTTCCCCGATGGTTGCCTATTCTCACATCTGTGTACTTAGCATATGTCCTGACTTAAACCACATCACCATGTTGTGTCACAACCATAAATGGCCAATTAGAAACCCTCCAATGTGTATGAATAACTGCAGTTCTGAAGAGAAGGGCGGGCCAAAATCTATTTTTCCACAGCAATGCAGAAGACTGATCTCCCATCGCTGGAACTGTTTGAGTGCAGTTGTTGTTGAAAAGGGTGGCACAAAGCAGTATTGCATTTGGGTGAGGTCAGTCATCCTTTTTCAGCGGGATGATATCGGTGATGGTAATTGTAAACTCTTTCCTTTAATAAATAAATGAAGAGGTCAAAGCTATGCATTGTTTTTACTCATAATGGAGCTGTATTCGGCAAATAGTTGTAAAATTGCTCTCCTTATGGACATAGAGCAATTTATCCAGTGCTTCTAAAATTGAGGTAGTGGGTGTTCGCACCTACCTAGGTACCACACACATTACCACAGTGCTAGGTTACTTGCCTGGGTATTGTGCGCATTACTTAGGTAACGCATGTTGTGCTAATTGCACAACGCACTTGGTACCGATACGCACTACCTCTATGTTCGATTTTACTGCCGTTTGCTAAATACACCTCATTGTCTTTTGTACTATGCTAATTTTTTTTTGCCATGCCAAAAGGAGTGTTATGTAGTATATAAGCAAAATCTAGAGAATTAGGGATGGTGATATACTCATGACTCTACGGCTATGCCATATAACATAGAAAGAGCGTATAAACTCCATGCAGTTAGCGTTGTTTGTGGTATTTAGGCCTAGGACCTGTAAGACATAGATTCTTACCGCTTATTCACAATGATATTACATTAATATGTTATAGTCTTGTTTTATAAGCCTGTTTAAATAATTCTGCACAAGACTCAGCGTTTCCCTCAGGGACACAGTAGAGCTGACAACATACAGTGAATTGGTACACAAAGAGAAGTAGGTATTTGCAGCTGCAGATGGGGCTATTGAAATTCATCTTTAATTGTTTGAGGTTTCTGACCACCTTGCCCTTTCTTATCAGCTGTGAACTAGCAAGACACAGGGCTTTGGCTATTCAGGGCAGAGGTTATCAGAAGGTAAATACCCAGACTGAAGAGACATGATGGAGTGAAAGCAGATAACTTATCATATATGGACATGTTAAATTATCACACTACCTGATTCTATCTCACCTGTGTGTGCACAGGTAAAGCAGGAATAGTGAACAAGGGAATGCAGAAAGAGGACACCTTAGGTCACCATTATGTTAAAATGGCCGTTCATATTGTGACAGCAGAGTGTGTGCTCTGTAAGGTTATCTCAAGAGATAGATACAACCAATTGCTATGAGGTAACTATTCACAGCTACTGGATAAGATACAAGTCCATGCTAATATTAGTAAGCCCCATACACCCTTGCGATTGTAGTTTATGAAATGAGCATTTTTGATTGTTTTGTATAGCCTATCCCCACACATACATGCTGTTCAACAATGTAACAATCAGCATGTTCTATTGCAAAAAGAGAGTGGGAGGAAGAAGGAGTGGGAGTGAGCTGCTGATATTTCTATGGTGTATAACAGTAGCTATTAGAAAAAAATGATCTCAAAACATCTTTACTGGCTACCTAAACTGGAAGTATGCACAGAAGCCTTTAGACAAGTGCAAATCTCAAAAAAAAAATAGTAGGGTAAAATGTATGTCTATGTATGTTGCCTGGGGTGATGAGCACAGGCGTATGCTTGCATGCTCACTGGGGTCACCTCACCTGGCACTGCAGATTAACATTTCCATCCTTCTGCCAAAGAGGACATGCACATACTGTAGTGCCAGCAATAAGTGGTTAATAGATGTCAGTGTGAGTATATTGAATCTACCTAACCCCTCTGATGCCTGAACTTAATGTACTTAAAACATATGATTACAAAGATAATCTTATATAATAATAATCTATACACTGTATGAGCAACACATCGCTGACTGAAAAGTGATCATGGAATACTGATTGTTTTGCATTGTTGCACCACTCAGTATTGATCATGTTCACACAGATCTCCCACACTGCATGCCCTATCCTCCCCCACACAACACGTTCACACACCTTGAAGACTTATAGGACAACTGAAGTAAGAGCGATATGGAGATTGCTATATTTATTTCCTTTTAAACAATACCAGTTGCCTAGCAGCCCTGCTGATCTATTTGTCTCTAGCGGTGTATGAATCACACCAGAAACAAGCATGCAGCTAATCTTGTCAGATCTGACAATAATGTCAGAAACACCTGATCTGCTGCATGCTTGTTCAGGGTCCATTAGAGGCAGAAAATCAGCAGGATAGCCAGGCAACTGAAATGACTTAAAAGGAAATAAATATGACAGCCTCCATATCCCTCTTGTTACAGTTGCCCTTTAAGACCCGTACACATGCTCAACCAAACTGACTGATTGTCATCTGATTTTGGCAGTCTGTCATTCAGTTTGCACATGCAGTTTGGAAATAAGTTGGCCGTTTAGTTGGTTGGTGCATGCAAAATACAAATTGTGTAATTGCTTGGTCGTGTGGTCGGTCATGTCGTGGAGTTGGTCGCACAATTTGATGGACATGTGTAAGAGCCTTTACAGATGTTGACAAGTTTTTTGGTACTCTCATGAATAAAGAAGATCCCACAGCTACTTCTGAAGTAATTTGAAACAGAAAAAAGTAAATGGCAAACAATTATTCTTTATTGGAAAAAATAAGAAAACGTTTAGCTTAAAGTTTCATTCAGCACACTATTTCAAATAACACAAATGAAAATGGCATGGTCAAAAATTATGGGACAATAAACCTAATGTTTTGTTACTAATCCTTTAGAGGTAATCATTCAAAATAAGTGATTCCTGTAGCTGTCAATAAGACTCATGCACCTGTCAACGGGTAGATTGAATACACAAATCTAACCGTTTAGGAGGTGAGCTTCCATTCACTAACTGAACCAGAAAACTATTTGAGTGTGTTTTTAGAAGCAACAGACATCTCCAGTATTCTCTAGATAGGTATCAAAGCTGTGCATAGTTATCAACATTTCCATTCTAGGAAGTCCTTAGAAGAACGAGCGCCACAGAATATGTTGGCGCTTTATAAATCAATAATAATAAAAACAAAACATGCACATTTGTGTGAGATATAACATGCAGTCAGCAGGACTCTGCTCCATGCAGACAGACGTGGACGTGTTTAAATCTAGACTGAAAACCCACCTGTTCAGTTTGTCATTTGCAGAAATATAACTTTTGTTGTGTAAAGACTTCATCCTACTACCAACTACTGAATCTGAGAGAGCCTAAGCGCTATGAGTCCTGTGGGAGAAAAGTGCTAGAGAAATGTTATTGTATTGTGTGTATATATATATATATATATATATATATATATATATATATATATATAGGCTAAGTGCCTCAACCTTCAAGCAAGAAGAAGGGCCGGTCCAAGCAAGAAGAAGGGGCTGGTCCAAGCAAGAAGAAGAAGTAGCGCCCTGCCCCCAGGGGCGGTCCTACACTTGCCGCCGAGCTGGAGGGGGTAGCGGGCAGGAAGGGAGTATTGGGCACAACGGCGGGGAGGAGGGTCAGACCCCCCCCCCTCCCTCACCTGGGTCCCCCATCTGCGCTCCCCCACTAGCTTAATGGCCCATACTCATGGGCTACAATTGTCGCTAGTCGCTAGCACACGGGTGCGTGTGCGCGACAGACCGAGTCATCCCCGCCCGCTGTCTTTTACTAATAGCGGCGGCGGCTGCTGCTGCTGAGCTTTAGGGGCCGTTCAGACTGCACGCGTTTCCAGCCGCGTTTTGGAAACGCGTTCAGAGGGCCAACACGCACGACATCAGACAGTGCATAGAGTGCACTGTCTGATGTTCACACTGCATGCGTTCCGGACCTGTGCGGTCCGGGAACGCATGCTGCACGCAGATTTTACTAAAACGCGCGTCTGTCCCATTCACTTTTCAGTGATGGGATCAGCCACGCAACGCACACAAACGTGGATGGCGTGCGTTCGTACGCATTGTGGTCCGCACGCGTTCCGCACGCATGGCCATCCGCATTTGTGATCTGAACGGGCCCTAAGCTGGAGAGGGAGCGCAGATGGGGGACCCAGGTGAGGGAGGGGGGAGGGGGGGTCCGACCCCCCTCCCCACCGCTGTGCCGAAGAGGTGAGTCATCCCTGCCCGCTGCCTCTTACTAATAGCGGCGGCAGCTGCTGCTGAGCTTAAGCTGGAGTGGGAGCGCAGATGGGGGACCCAGGTGAGGGAGGGGTTGTCCGATCCCCCTCCCTTCCGCTGTGCCCAATACCCCCTTCCTGCCTGCTACCCTCTTATGCGGCGTATGCTACGCCGCGGGTCCACTAGTATGTATATATATATATATATATATATATATATATATATATATATATACAGGTCCTTCTCAAAAAATTAGCATATTGTGATAAAGATCATTATTTTCTGTAATGTACTGATAAACATTAGACTTTCATATATTTTAGATTCATTACACACAACTGAAGTAGTTCAAGCCTTTTTTGTTTTAATATTGATGATTTTGGCATACAGCTCATGAAAACCCAAAATTCCTATCTCAAAAAATTAGCATATTTCATCCGACCAATAAAAGAAAAGTGTTTTTAAAACAAAAAAAGTCAACCTTCAAATAATTATGTTCAGTTATGCGCTCAATACTTGGTCGGGAATCCTTTTGCAGAAATGACTGCTTCAATGTGGCGTGGCATGGAGGCAATCAGCCTGTGGCACTGCTCGGGTGTTATGGAGGCCCAGGATGCTTCGATAGCGGACTTAAAGAGGCACTTAAGTCTAAAAAAAAAATTAGTTTTACTCACCTGGGGCTTCCCTCAGCCCCCTGCAGCTGATCGGTGCCCTCGCCGTGTCTCTCCGATCCTCCTGTCCCCGCCGGCTTCTTCCGGTTTCGCCGTCACCGGCCGTCTGGCTGGTAACGCGAATGATTCTTCGCGTTCCCAGCCACAATATCGCCCCCTATACTGCTATTGCGGCAAGGAAGGCCGCAATAGCAGCATAGGGGGAGATATTGTGGCTAGTAACACGAAGAATCACTCGCATTCCCAGCCTGACGGCCGTTGACGTCGCGGCCGGAAGTAGCCGCCGGCAGGGACAGGAGGATCGGAGAGACACGGCGATCAGCTGCAGGGGGCTGAGGGAAGCCCCAGGTTAGTAAAACCCATTTTTTTTTTTTTAGACTTAAGGTTCACTTTAAGCTCATCCAGAGTGTTGAGTCTTGCGTCTCTCAACTTTCTCTTCACAATATCCCACAGATTCCCTATGGGGTTCAGGTCAGGAGAGTTGGCAGGCCAATTGAGCACAGTAATACCATGGTCAGTAAACCATTTACCAGTGGTTTTGGCACTGTGAGCAGGTGCCAGGTCGTGGTGAAAAATGAAATCTTTATCTCCATAAAGCTTTTCAGCAGATGGAAGCATGAAGAGCTCCAAAATATACTCCTTGATAAAACACAGTGGACCAACACCAGCAGCTGACATGGCACCCCAGACCATCACTGACTGTGGGTACTTGACACTGGACTTAGGGCATTTTGGCATTTCCCACTCCCCAGTCTTCCTGCAGACTCTGGCACCTTGATTTCCGAATGCCATGCAAAAGTTGCTCTCATTTGAAAAAAGTACTTTGGACCACTGAGCAACAGTCCAGTGCTGCTTCTCTGTAGCCCAGGTCAGGCGCTTCTGCCGCTGTTTCTGGTTCAAAAGTGGCTTGACCTGGGAAATGCGGCACCTGTAGCCCATTTCCTGCACACGCCTGTACACGGTGGCTCTGGATGTTTCTACTCCAGACTCAGTCCACTGCTTCCGCAGGTCCCCCAAGGTCTGGAATCGGTCCTTCTCCACAATCTTCCTCAGGGTCCGGTCACCTCTTCTCGTTGTGCAGCGTTTTCTGCCACACTTTTTCCTTCCCACAGACTTCCCACTGAGGTGCCTTGATACAGCACTCTGGGAACAGCCTATTCATTCAGAAATGTCTTTCTGTGTCTTACCCTCTTGCTTGAGGGTGTCAATGATGGCCTTTTGGACAGCAGTCAGGTCGGCAGTCTTACCCATGATTGCGGTTTTGAGTAATGAACCAGGCTGGGAGTTTTTAAAAGCCTCAGGAATCTTTTGCAGGTGTTTAGAGTTAATTAGTTGATTCAGATGATTAGGTTAATAGCTCGTTTAGAGAACCTTTTCATGATATGCTAATTTTTTGAGAAAGGAATTTTGGGTTTTCATGAGCTGTATGCCAAAATCATCAATATTAAAACAATAAAAGGCTTGAACTACTTCAGTTGTGCGTAATGAATCTGACATATATGAAAGTCTAATGTTTATACAGTTATACAATTAGTACATTACAGAAAATTATGAACTTTATCACAATATGCTAATTTTTTGAGAAGGACCTGTATTATTGTACAGTGGGAATGCGAAAGTTTAGGCAACCTTCTTAATTGTCCTGATTTTCCTGTATAAATCGCTGGTTGTTATGATAAAAAAATGTCAGTTAAATATATCATATAGGAGACACACACAGAGATATTTGAGAAGTGAAATGAAGTTTATTGGATTTACAGAAAGTGCGCAATAATTGTTTAAATAAAATTAGGCAGGTGCATAAATTTGGGCACCACAAGAAATAAATTAAATCAATATTTAGTTAATTTAATTTGGGCACTGTTGTCATTTTATTGATTACAAAACCTTTAGAACTAATTATTGGAAATCAAATTGACTTGGTAAGCTCAGTGATCCCTGACCTACATACACAGGTGAATCCAATTATGAGAAAGAGTATTTAAGGTGGTGAATTGTAATTTTCCCTCTTTTAATTTTCTCTGAAGAGTAGCAACATGGGGGTCTCAAAACAACTCTCAAACGACCTGAAGACAAGGGGCCTGATTCACAAAGCAGTGCAAACACTTTGTACGCCTGTGAAAAGCCCTTTATCACGCCTAAACTTAGTTTAGGCGTGATCTGAAGGAATTCGCGCGAACTCCCGCGCGCAAAGTTTTGCGAGCGTAGCGCGGTGCGCTACGCGCGCAGCGCACCGTGCTTCGCGCGAAGTGCCCATTAAGCCCTATGGGACGCGCGCGCGCAAAACTTTGCGCGCGGGAGCTTTGCACGAGTTAGAGCACAAAGCGGTGATAACTTTGCTAGTGCAAAGGTTATCACGCCTAAAGTCTTTTAGGCGTGATAACTAAGTTATCACCGCTTTGTGAATCAGGCCCAAAGATTGTTCACCATCATGGTTTAGGGGAAAGATACAAAAAGCTGTCTCAGAGATTTCAGCTGTCTGTTTCCACAGTTAGGAACATATTGAGGAAATGGAAGACACAGGCTCAGTTCAAGTTAAGGCTTGAAGTGGCAGACCAAGAAAAATAATGGATAGACAGAAGTGACGAATGGTGAGAACAGTCAGAGTCAATCCACAGACCAGCACCAAAGACCTACAACATCATCTTGCTGCAGACGGATTCACTGTGCATTGTTCAACCATTCGGCGGACTTTACACGAAGAGATGCTGCATGCGAGAGTGATGCAGAGGAAGCCTTTTCTCCACCCAGAGCACAAAAAGAGCTGCTTGAGGTATGCAAAAGCACATTTGGACAAGCTAGCTTCATTTTGGAATAAGGTGCTGTGAACTGATAAAACTAAAGTTGAGTTATTTGGGCATAACAAGGGGTGTTATGCATGGAGGAAAAAGAACACAGCATTCCAAGAAAAACACCTGCTACCTACAGTAAAATATGGTGGTGGTTCCATCATGCTGTGGGCTTGTTTGGCCAGTGCAGGGACTGGGAATCTTGTCAAAGTTGAGGGACACATGGATTAAATTTAGTATCAGCAGATTCTGGTGACCAATGTCCAGGAATCAGTGACAAAGCTGAAGATGCGCCCGGGCTGGATCTTTCAACAAGACAACGACCCTAAACACTGCTCCAAATCCACTAAGGCATTCATGCAGAGGAACAAGTACAACGTTCTGGAATGGCCATCTCAGTCCCCAGACCTAAATATAATTGAAATTCTGTGGTGTGAGTTAAAGAGAGCTGTCCATGCTTGAAAGCCATCAAACCTGAATGAACTAGAGATGTTTTGAGGAATGGCCCAAAATACCTTCAAGCAGAATCCAGACCCTCATTGGAACCTACAGGAAGCATTTAGAGGCTGTAATTTCTGCAAAAGGAGGATCCACTAAATATTGATTTAATTTATTTCTTGTGGTGCCCAAATTTATGCACCTGCCTAATTTTGTTTAAACAATTATTGCACACTTTCTGTAAATCCAATAAACTTAATTTCACTTCTCAAATATCACTGTGTGTGTCTCCTATATGATATATTTATCTGACATTTTTTATTGTAACAACCAACAATTTATACAGGAAAATCAGGACAATTTAAACTTTTAGTTTAGGGCAAGTTCAGATGGGCTACTGGCAGCGTCTCGGCTAAATGCTTTTCTGCAATCGTTTTAATGGCGATCTTCGTTTTTTCACCCCGTGGGGAAAAAGTACATGCTGCGGTAAATGACCCTGTAAGCAGCATGTTCCTTCCAGGGTTGGCTGAAACGACGGCAAAAGTCAGGATTGGAACACGGGGTTTGTATAAATGATAGTAAATGATGGTACAGTCATTGACCATCCATTTGAATTTGCAGCACATCCCATTCGCTTGAATGGGCAGTGCTTTAACTACAAGTGCACGACTGGCAGTAAAGTACCTGCAATCATCCACGTGAACAAGCCCTAAAGGCCCGTACCCAGTACGCAATTTTCACATTGATTTTTAAGACGACCGGCAATTTTTTGAGTGATGAGTGATTGTTTCCACAATCTCACAATGGCACGCAATTAGCGACGTGTGGCAATAACAAGCGTCATGATGAATCAGATCTTTAAAGGGAAGATCCGTGCTGCTAAAAAAACCCAAAAAAAACTGCACTCACCTGGGGCTTTTTCCAGCTCCTGGCAGTCGATCGGTGCCCTCGGCGCAGCTCCTCTCCCTCCGGGTGTCCAGCGGTGAAAAAGCCGACCTCGCCAGGACGGCTTCCGGGTCGGCGTCATGTGCGTTCCACGGCGCGGGTCACGTGGTGTACGTGGGTCTACATGAAAAGGGCGCCGGTAAAAAAGGGCGCCTGGTGGAGCCCATATATATACCAACTTCGGCTACAAAAAAGGCGCCTGGTGTAGCCCATAAAAACTTCTTCTACAAAAAAGACGCTTGGTGTAGCCCATATAAAAACTTCGGCTACAAAAAAAAACAAGGCGCCTGGTGTAGCCCATATAAAAACTTCGGCTACAAAAAAACTCCGGGATGTGTTAATTACTATTCCCCCTCCAGGCCGCTATGGATAGTGGGGGAATGAAATAATTCGGCTTCCAGCGCTTGTAGCCCATATACAAACTTCGGCTAGAAAAAAACTCCGGGATGTGTTAATTACTATTCCCCCTCCAGGCCGCCATGGATAGTGGGGGAATGAAATAATTCGGCTTCCAGCGCTTGTAGCCCATATGAAAACTTCGGCTACAAAAAAAACCTCCGGGATGTGTTAATTACTATTCCCCCTCCAGGCCGCCATGGATAGTGGGGGAATGAAATAATTCGGCTTACAGTGCTTGTAGCCCATATAAAAACTTCGGCTACAAAAAAAAAGTCAATAATATGGGCTACAGAGGGGCACCTTACTGTAGCCGAAAAAATATGGGCTACAAAGGGGAGCCCGCTTGTAGCCGAAAACCTTGTAGCCGAAAAAATATGGGCTACAAAGGGGAGCCCACTTGTAGCCTATATCAAAACTCGGGCGCCCTTTTCTACACCTTGTAGCCCATATTTCCAGAAATAACATTGATGTCTATGGCGGCGCCCTTTTCATACAGGCAGCTCGGGCGCCCTTTTCAACCGATCCCGGTGTACGTGACGTCATCGGGTCTCTACTGCGCAGGCGCAGTAGTTCTGCGCCTGTGCAGTAGAGACCCGATGACGTCTCTGTGGAGTGCACGGAAGCCGACCCGGAAGCCGACCTGGCGAGGTCGGCTTATTCACCGCTGGACGCCCGGAGGGAGAGGAGCTGGAAGAAGCCCCAGGTGAGTGCAGTTTTTTTTTTTAGCAGCGTGAACCTTCCCTTTAAGATCCCAGACAACTCCCATGCAAAGTACTGCGATCGCTTGACTTTCTGTTCACACCCGTTGCATGTTCTCCTGGGTAGGAAGATGGATCGGGGAACCTTGAGGAGATCCATCTTCAGGTGAGTGGTGAGCTTTAGGATCTCTCCAGGTCAGCTTGAATCCTAGGCATGTAAGGAATAAACAAGAGGTCTGATCTGTTTGTCATAAATACCTCAAGTTACAGATTGCCCAGCAAGCTCATAGTTAACCAGAGCTCCTAGGCGTGTGAAAGGGGCTGAAAGGGATCAAAAAGACTCTTTACTAAAATACTATTACAACAGAATGTTGCTTTCTTAAAGCAGAAGGTATTTGTGATTATTCAGGGTGGAATGAGCATTTGAGGTGTCTCCCAGTGCATCAGTGATGAATATGCAAATCATCCCTTTATTGTCCCTAAGAGCTAAACACACTTCCAGAACCGCTAGAATGCAATGATGTCAGCTTGTATAACAGAGCCAACTAATCCAACATGCATACAGACCATTTGGGATTGACTTATCCTCATCAGTGCATGGCCTGGATTAATATGGCTATATGGGGTAGAGCCCTTCGAGGGTCAGTTAGTGACAATACTCTGTACAGCACTGCGGAAGATACGGCACTATATAAATACTAAATAATAATATTATCTGGAAGGTCATTTCACCTAACAAAAAAATTAGTTCAGGTACCCTTTAACATGCGTGTCTAGAATTTTCTGATCTCTGCAGACAACACTCTCCTTTGCTTTCTCTGGTCCATTTTCATGGTGGGAGACACAATGATACCAGACAGCAGAGGGACTACATTATTTCTTCATTGACATAGGCTCAGGGCCGGCCCGCTCATGAGGCGGGGTGAAACATTTGCCTCAGGCGGCAAACTTCAAAGGGCGGCACCCGCCCGGGGGGGGGCGGCCGCCGAGCCGGAGGGGTAGCGGGCAGGTCGGGGGTATTGTGCCTAGCGGTGGGGAGGGGGGTCGGACCCCCCCCTCCCTCGCCTGGGTCCCCCGATCTGCGCTCCCCTCCAGCCTGTAATTAGTAAGCTGCTGCCAGATGGTAAGAGGCACGGGCGGGGAGGACTCACCTTTTCCGCGTTCCAGCGAGCGCTCCACTGACGTCACTTCCTGCATCGCTGCCCACTGTATTGTAAGTGGACGGCGATGCAGGAAGTGACGTCAATGGAGCGCACGATGGAACGCGGAAAAGGTGAGTCCTCCCCGCCCGTGCCTCTTACGATCTGACAGCAGCTTGCTAATTACAGGCTGGAGGGGAGCGCAGATCGGGGGACCCAGGCGAGGGAGGGGGGGGTCCGAACCCCCTCCCCACCGCTAGGCACAATACCCCCGACCTGCCCGCTACCCCTCCGGCTCGGCGGCCGGCCCCCCCGGGCGGGTGCCGCCCTTTGAAGTTTGCAGGATTGCAGGTATGTATGATAGTTATTAAAGAAAATAGGTACTTTAAAAAAACCTCTCTAATCCATTGTTTATTTATGATCTTTTCTAGGAGTACCCATCAATGGATCCAGTCTGTTTTAGATAATTATTTTAGAATAAGTAATACTTTTTTTTTTTACACTTGCTTTGCTTTACTTGAGGCTGTATCAATGGCATACAGGTATAAACGTATCAATTCCTTTTACTTTCATCATTTTTCATGAGGCATTAAGCACTTTTAATGCGCTGTTAGGAAAGCAAAAAATGTGTCCATATTTGTATGTACAGGTGTCAAATCAAATGCTGTACCAGCCAAACTTTCTTTCCAAAATGGCAGCAAAGAGAACATGTGAGTAGTATGGGAACCATGCTCCCTCCCAGAAGGCATTGTAAGAGGCATAAGACATGAGTGGAAGATATTGCTAAAACTTTGGGGTTTATTATTATTATTCTATTTATAAAGCACCAACATATTACGCAGCACTGGATAATAAATAGAGATACATACAATGTAAACCTAGGGTGACAGACAGAGAGTTAGCACACGGTTATACAATACAGCAAATGGTATTATATGCAAATACGGTTTAAGATGCATGATCATGCGATTTAACAGAGACCCAGAACTTCCGAGTTAGTCCAATGGAAGGGTGTCATTGGTGGGGTTGCAAGATCAAGAAGGACACACAAGGGGGAGGGGGGTATGCAGACCCTGCCAAAGGCTTACAATCTAAAGGGGAGGGACACATAAGGTAGGGCTGCGGAAAAGGTGCTTGGCTGAAAGAGTTAAAGGCCTATATGCAATGAATTTTTTCACTTGAGGTTTTACCTTTTAAACCACCAGAAAGAAAGGAACATTCAAAATAATTTTGATAGCCCTTTCTTTTTTGACTACTTTTCTGGCCTTTTTTAGTTCTGAAAAGTTATTATAAACAAAAGATGAAAGACTATCTCCTAGGAGAAAAAGTTAATTGCATATAGGCCTTAAAATGTGGTAGATTGGGGGTAGGCCATCTTAAAGAGGTGTGTTTTCAGGGCTTGCTTGATGGTGTAGAAGGAAGGGGAGAGTATGAGTGGGGGGGAGGAGTGAATTCCATAGAAGTCCTGTAGGCGTGCATGTGGGTGAGAAATTTGCCAAGCGGTCAGGGGAAGATCATTGGAGGACCGGTGGGGGGTGGATATACATCTGTGGACGAGCTCAGAGATGTAGGTTGGGCAGGTCTAGGGGATCAGGTAAATGAGGGACTTTGGTGCTAGGAGGCCAACCTTAGTGTTAAACATTGTACACCTACTATCCTAAACTCAGCACAGGGGCTGGTCAGGGCTGTCTATGCTGAGAATCTAGAAATTGTGCAGTAGCCCCGATCTACAGTGACAGATCATTTTTGGCTGAGCACATAGTTTCCCTCCTTACCCCACCCACAAGAAGCTGGTTCATTGTGTGCTGTGCCGTTGTCCCTCCTCCTCCCTCAACAGCAACCAAATAAATTGCTATGTTCTGTCCTGAACTTTTCCCCTTGAGGATTGCAATCTCTGTGTAAGGATCCACTCAGCTGGCTGCACAGGCAGACAGCTGTTTGACCATTCCTTGTGTCTGAGGGATGCAGGTCTCTGGATAAGAGACCTGGCTTTGTCTTGCAAGTTCCAGACCTGCTCTGCTGCTGAGGGATTTGCATACATTGGTTATGCAAATCATCTAGCTGCTGGCAGTATAAAGGTTGGGATCACCCACAATCCTTTGCTGGTCATTCCTTCAGGGTTTGTTGAAACACTCCTAGAGTGTCAGCCATGCTATTTCGTGTTAAAGTTATCTTAGAGTAATTCTTGGAACTGTACTAGGCAGTTTCCTAGTGCAGTTAGATTGCCTATCTGTTTTGTCTGTCTGTTGCGATTGTCCTGTCCCAGCGGTGGTCGACAGGAAATCGTTCTGTTTGTCTGGGTGCTAACCGGGGCAGCGGTTGCTACCGGTAGCCCGTTCTGATCTGTCTTGCTTTGATCGCCTAGTCTTGCGCTAGCGCTGTGGATCCTTCTGTTCTGTTTTCCTGGATCGCACTAGCCTCTAGCGGTTGTGCTGTGGATCCTTCTGATCTGTCTTGCCTGGATTGCACCAGTACCCGTGACCTCCACTCATGATGATTTTCTGCCCGGTACTGGTTTTGGTCTTGTCGTGTCGGACTCTAAGGTTGGCAGTTCCCCGACATGTCCTGAGGTTTCTCCTGTGCTGGTGTACCCCAATGTGCTCTGTGACCCAGAAAGCCCAAGTGTGCCTCGGTTACCAGCATGCTCAGATGCTTCCTCGGTGGAGACATGCTCTGATATGGCCTGCCTGCTTGCATGCCCAGAAGTGGTCCCTTAAAGTCCTGATCTTGATGGGTGTACTTGTAATTCTGAATCCGGAATAGTCATTGGTTCCATAGGAGTGCTTGAGTTCTCCATGTGAGCCTGGTGATTGTTCTGCCCTCTTGGGATCTCTGTGGAGCTTCAAAGGATTCTGGGAGATTCCGGGAGAAATTTTGCTTGGTACCCTGGATAAGATCAACAGTGGCTTTTGTGTTGTAAGGGACACTTCGAACAGGTATTGTGGCAGGTTTGGTATTTCCGGACGCTCCCTGGAAGGTGGTGGGTATTGTCTGGAGGGTGTCGATGGCTTCTTCTCTGGCGTTCACAATCCTGATGGGTGTTAAACTGAGACTGGTAGTACTGATGGGCATGTTTCGGAGGCTTTTGCTTCCGATGAGGTCGGTTTCGGCTGGACTGACTCTGGAATTGGGCCTTGTCGGGCTGTCCCGACCTTCATGAGTCTTCAGTTGGAGTTTTTTTTAGAAATATCAGTTTTGAGGGACGTCTGGAATCCGTCCCCAGAGGAGGGGGTACTGTAAGGATCCGCTCAGCTGGCTGCACAGGCAGACAGCTGTTTGACCATTCCTTGTGTCTGAGGGATGCAGGTCTCTGGATAAGAGACCTGGTTTTGTCTTGCAAGTTCCAGACCTGCTCTGCTGCTGAGGGATTTGCATACACTGGTTATGCAAATCATCTAGCTGCTGGCAGTATAAAGGTTGGGATCACCCACAATCCTTTGCTGGTCATTCCTTCAGGGTTTGTTGAAAAACTCCTAGAGTGTCAGCCATGCTATTTCTTGTTAAAGTTATCTTAGAGTAATTCTTGGAACTGTACTAGGCAGTTTCCTAGTGCAGTTAGATTGCCTATCTGTTTTGTCTGTCTGTTGCGAATTTCCTGTCCCAGCGGTGGTCGACAGGAAATCGTTCTGTTTGTCTGGGTGCTAACCGGGGCAGCGGTTGCTACCGGTAGCCCGTTCTGATCTGTCTTGCTTGGATCGCACTAGTCTTGCGCTAGCGCTGTGGATCCTTCTGTTCTGTTTTCCTGGATCGCACTAGCCTCTAGCGGTAGTGCTGTAGATCCTTCTAAACTGTCTTGCCTGGATCGCACTAGCCTTGTGCTAGTGCTGTGGATCCTTCTGTTCTGTTTTCCTGGAGTATAGCTGGAGCAGTGGCTGCTACCAGCTATCTCATCTGCCTGTCTTGCTTGGATCGCACTAGCCCCTAGCGGTAGTGGCTGTGGATCCTTCCTAGCTTATTCCTGTTTTCGGTTTGTCTGTCTTGTCTGATACGAACGCTTGCTGTAGGCTCAGTGAGGTAACCGTTAAGCAAGCGCTTGCGTTCTCTGTTTCATGTTTGTCTGCCGGTGGTTAGTTAGGCGTGCTTGTCTCTGTTGTGCTTAACACGCGGAGACCGCGCTGTAAACACGTTCGCTGTTGCGAATGAGTGCGGTGTTCACGTTTAGTTAGCGTTTGTTATTTTCGTTACTTCTTATTGTCGTTTGCTGTGCTTTTGCTCCTCTCGTGTTCTGTTCTGATCTGTCTTGTGTCATTTCTGGCGATCGCCCTTCTCGCGATCGCGTTCCTACTCTTGTTTCTGCTGATGTGTGTTCACCGTCGCAGGGTTGCGACTAGATTGGTAAACACACATTCATCCTGTACTCTTTCTCTTTAAGGGCTGTTCAGCCCCGCATTGTCTTGATCTGTACAATCCCCATCTGGCATCTGTGGCCGTGCAGCGGTTGTACTCGTCTGCACTCCACAGCGCCATCTGCCGGTGGGAATTGCCCTCTACTGGTGCTTGCACCAAAGCTGGGTTTCCCCCTTCATACGCTTGTGGAGGATTTCCGCCGTGTCAGCGCACGCCTTGTGCACTGATCATGGGGATTATTCTGCATTCGTTACACTCTGCATGTATATCCAGCTTTATTTGGGGCCAGGTGGAGAAGCAAATATAGCGTGGTTCTATTATTGCATAGTTGAGTAATAAAAAGCCTGGCTGTTAATAACAGCAGCAGTTTTACACAACCAATGGTTTTATTTAATGATTCTTTTAGTGCTGTGAGCTGTGTAATGCTGGGGATACACGGTACGTTTCTGTACCGTGTATCGACCAGCTGATCCGGTCAACTGATAATATTCAGCTGGCCCGATCATGCCGCTCGACCCGCGCCCGCTCGATTCCCGCCGGCGGACAATGGCAGGGAATCGAGCGGTGATAAGGAAGCGACGGCGGGGACAAGCGGCAATCTATCCGCACGGACGAGCAGGGATGCACTGGCATTGAGCCACTGCCTCGATCCGGCGCATAAAACGTGCCGTGCATGCCCGGTAAAAGACATAGTTTCCAAAATAAGCACCACCTGCTTTACCCAGGTGATAAGACATATCATTCATCTCAGGATAGTGCCTTATGTGCAAGTGAGTTTAATTTATGGGTATGGATCTTTAATAGAAATTATCAAAGAGATGCTAATTTTTTCACTGCATGCAAATTCTGAAGCAACTTCATTGGGTTGGCCAAATTCCAAGCTGCATCCAAATTCAGAAGCACAGTGGCGTTGTAGATTGCACTCTCAACTCGCAGCACTGGGTCCCCAATTTGAATTACAGCCAGGGCAACATCTGCAAGAAGTTTGTATGTTCTCCACATGTCTGTGTGGGTTTCCTCTGGGCACTCCAGTTTCTTCCCCATCCCAAAAACATACAGGTAAATTAACTGGCTTACCCCTAAATTGGCCCTAGACTACAATAGACATACTGTATGACTATGGTAGAGATTAGATTGTGAACTCCTTATGAGGGACAGTTAGCAGCAAGACTATATGTAGTATAGTGTATCCCACCTTCCTCTGTTGTTAAAATATTAACTCTTTGATGGCAGCATTGCAGCTCAACAGTTCCTTCCTGCTTAGTGTGCAGAAAAGCATTTCATCCTTCCAAAAACTTCCATGTGTTAATAAGGGCTACATGCCTGCAGTAGGAAATCAATTTTCACTGCCGTTTCAAAAAACCCTTTAGAAAGACACTGGATAGGGTGTGGGGAGGGTGTTTTTTACACAAAGAGGAATGGACATGGAGATATGTTTGACAGTGCTATAAACAAACAGTTAGGCCTCATTCACACTCGGGTGCTTTCAGCCTGCGTTTTGCACTTTGCTGACCGCCGGCAATTAGCCAACACTGCAGCACAAGCAATCCTATGGCGATTGCGGCATGATTGTGATGTCCAGTGGTCGCAATCGTGCTGAATGGAGCCTTTTCCTGACTATTGCATTGTGATTCTCATTCAATAAGATTTGCAAAACACAATCGTGGCCAAATGGCAGAAAATAACAATGCAACATCGTGACTGCAATCGTTAGTCGATTGGGATCGCATTTTGTGGTACCGAGCGAAGAGGTCTTAGTCTTTCAGCTGCAAAGAAAAGAGGAGGGATGGGTCAGCTGATCAGCTCTGTGTTTCTAGGAAATGACTGACTGGTGCCCCTCCTCTACCTCATTGAAGTGATGATGGGATAGGGAGAGGAGTTTGGAAAGCAACCAGACAGCAGATCTATCCCAAACAATTGCAGTGCCCTCCCAGCAGTATACCTTACTAAAAGGACCCAGACAGCCAGGTACTTTTTTAATATGTTTAGCCATAGACTCTGCAGATCAGGTGTTTCTGAGAAAGAAAATAGTTTGCTACATGCAGACACTACTGCAGCCAAAGAGATCAGTAGGACTTCCAGGGAACTTGTATTGTTTAAAAAGAAATAAATATGGCAACTCTATATAACTCTCGGTTTCGGTACCCTTTAAAGGGCAACTGAAGTGAGAGGGATATGGAGGCTGCCATATTTATTTCCTTTTTAGAAAATACCAGTTGCCTGGCTTTCCTGCGGATCCACCGCCTCTAATACTTTTAGCCACAGACCCTGAACAAGCATGCAGCAGATCAGATGTTTCTGACATTATTGTCAGATCTGACAAGATTAGCTGCATGCTTGTTCAGGGTCTATGGCTAAAAGTATTAGATGCAGAGGATTACCGGGACAGCCAGGCAACTGGTATTGCTTAAAAGGAAATTAATATGTCAGCCTCCATATACCTCTCAATTCAGTTGTCCTTTAACAGGTGAACAGGTGTCTCTGTTTTAGAATGGCAATAGGGTAAATTAAATCTAGTGATGAGGAGAGATGAGCGTCTATTCTGACTTTCCATGCAAAATTTCCTATTGAATTGAGCCAATCAAGCTAATTAGTGGACATATGGTTAAATAACCTGCAGTTACTGGGCTTAATTAACTTAGTTTCAAGTAAGTGGAAATTTTCATTGGAAATAGGAATTGAAAGCCACCTCTGGTGGTGATTTTTATGGTACAACACTTTGGTATAATTAGCATAATCTGTATTATCTACCTAATTACACTGTCTTAATGACAAAATAAAATCTATTCACTATCTTTGTAAAGAATGTTATCTACCATTGACTTTAATTTTTTTTGTGATTTACAGCAGCCTACTGCCACCTCTAAAAATAACAGTACAGCTGAGAAGATGGATTGTTCTTGTGGCTTTTGTCTGTCACACCTTGTAAGGCTGAAAACCCAACCACATATCTTAGCAATATGTCAAGAGAATGTCGTTCTGTCACAAACTCTCCTAAAGGTCAACACCAAAGCTTCCAAACGCTAAAAAACATGGATAAGCTTCTCATTGGCACTAAAACAGTAAGAGATGCGGGATTATGCAAAAGGGTCAAGTGGTTACAAGTAGACGGACACATGTATATCTGCTCTTTTGAGATCTTTTAACACAAGTGATCAGCTACCCCCTAATATATACATCTTTTCCCTAGGTCTCTGACTATGATGATCAGGTAGGATACAAAAGGAAGAGGATCATGCCCGAAGGCTTAAAATCTAGAGGGAGAGGTAGGGACCAGAGTTCAGCTGCGGGTTTAGAGCACTTGTGAGGGGTGGTAGGCCAGAGTGGAAAGGTGAGTTTTGAGGGCTTACTTGAAGATGTTGAAGGAGGGGGCAGCCCTAATGGGTGGAGGTAGGGAGTTCCATAGTGTTGGAGCAGCTCTTGAGAAGTCCTGGAGGCGTACATGGGACTGGGTGATGCGAGGGGGCGGTCAGGCGAAGTTCATTTGAGGAGCGGAGTGAGCGGCTAGGTGTGTACCTCTGAGTAAGATCGGAAAAGTAGGTTGGCAGGTTTTGTGGAGAGATTTGTAGATCAGACAAAGTATCCTGAATCTGATTCTGGATTGGATAGGAAGCCAGTGGAGGGATTCACAGAGGGGAGCCACCGTGGTGGAGCGATGGGAGGAGTGGATAATTCTGGCTGCAGCTGTAATGATCCGCTCTGCTGTCTGCACAGGCAGACAGCTGTTTGTCCATTCTTTAGGTCTAAGTGTTGCAGGTCTCTGGAAAAGAGACCTGTCTTCGCTGGTGAGGAATTTGCATACACTTGTCATGCAAATTGCCTAGCTGCCTCCTCTGATGGCTTGCAGTATAAATACCATTTGCTCCCAGAATCCCTTGCTGGCCATAGAGGTTTGTTCCTGCTGAACTCACCTGGAGTGTCAGCCATTGCTATCTTAGTGTAGCTAATTCTTGGGGAGTGCTCCTTGCACTCCTATTTAGTGCAGTCAGTTTGTGTATAATTTGTATTGCCTATTCTGACTTGTCTGTCTTGCGATTGTCTTGTCGCCAGCGGCGGTCGACAGGAAATCGTTCTGTCTGTTGGGATCGCACTCGCCCTAGCGGTAGGGGCGGTGGTTCCTTCTGTACTCTGTCTGGGAGTGTAGGCCAGAGCTGCGGTTGCTACTGGCTGCACCATCTGTCTGGATTGCATTCGCCCAAGTGGTAGTGGCAGTGCTTCCTTCTGTATTCTGCCTTAGGGGTGCTAACCAGAGCAGCGGTTGCTACTGGTAGCCCCATCTTTCTGTCTGTTTGGATCGCATCCGCTCTAGCGGTAGCAGCGGTGCTGCCTTCTGTACTCTGCCTTAGGGGTGCTAGCCAGAGCAGCGGTTGCTACTGGTAGCCCCATCTGTCTGTCTTGTCTGGTACGAACGCTTGTTGTAGGCTTGGTGAGGTAACCGTTTAGCAAGCGTTCGCGTTCTCTATTTTATGTTTGTATTTCATTGGTTAGTTAGGGTGGTACGCTTATCACTGGGCGCCTAACGCGCGGTGATCGTGCTTAAACGCGTTCGCTGTTGCGAATGAGTGCGGTGTTTGCGTTTAGCTAGCGTTTGTTAATTTCCTTGATGTTCTGATCTTGGTTATTTGCTGTGTCTTTGCTACCCTTGTGCTCTGTCTTGCTCAGTCTTGTGTCACTATTGGCAATCGCCATTCTTGCGATTGCGTTCCCACTTTGTTTCTGCTGTTGTGTGTTCACCGTCGCTGGGTGGCGACTAGATTGGTGGACACACATACATTCTATCTCTGTGCTCTTTCAGTCTTGTGTCGCTGTTGGCAATCGCCACTCTTGCGATTGCGTTCCCACTTGGTTTCCGCTGGTGTGTGTTCACCGTCGCTGGGTGGCGACTAGATTGGTGGACACACATACATTCTATCTCTGTGCTCTTTCAGTCTTGTGTCGCTGTTGGCAATCGCCACTCTTGCGATTGTGTTCCCACTTGGTTTCCCCTGTTGTGTGTTCACCGTCGCTGGGTGGCGACTAGCTTGGTGGACACACATACATTCTGTCCCTGTGCTTACTTTTCTCTGTACAGGTGCATTGCACTAAATCTGGGTTCTATCGTTTAATACGCTTGTGGAGGACTTCCGCAGACCACGGAGATATCCCACAATCGTCACAGTATGACCAGCCCAACAGAAATTCCCAGTGTAGAGGGAATTTCCGATTTGTACGATTTTGTCGAATATGGATCTTGTACCTTTAAGAGGTTTAAAAATCTTGAACCTAAAACAGCAGATGAATTTTTATCTGAGTGCACTAAATATTTAGCGAACCCTGAGTTCCAGTGCACCCCAGTGTCTACCTGGGCCCACCAAATGGCCTACATTCTGTTTGAGGGCGAAATGTTAAAGTGGGCTTGTGATGTGTTAGATCATACCACCCTCAGTCAAAGACCCCTGGAATTCTTGGCCTTTGTAATTCATAATTGGCTGAGAATATCTCAATTACCATACCCCCTTAACGAGTTGTTGTCAGCAGCTCAATCAACTGTTCCATCTACCTTGTGCAAAATCTCTCAGCCTGCAAAGATTTGCATTAACAGTTCACCTACATCCAAAATGCAGCCATCAAAAGCTGCTAAGTCTAAACAGAAAATGCCTAGAAAGACTTCCCAGTTAAAAAATCCCTTGCCCAAAGCAACTACTAAGAAATAAATTATTTCTGTAAAGCCTGAAATGTGGAACACACCTGAATGTGATGAATCCAGAGAGGCTTCTCAGTCTCAGGTTTTGTTGCCCCAAGCAAAAGCATATGTGGATCTTATAATAGGCAGAATTATTTGGTATATTAAAGGTGTAAGAAAATCTATGCATATTCCTGACCCCAACCCATATGAATCTTACCTTGATACAGGCTTGTTTGAGCCTCCATTTGCTTCATGAGAGGTTGGGGCTTTGATTGAGGAGTTCGAGATTGATTGGAAGGCGTTTTGCGATTTTTATATTGCAAAAAGCAAAGTGATTCTTAAAGAGACTCTGAAACAAAAATGTCATCCTTTTTTCTACCATCCTACAAGTTCCTAAACCTATTCTAATGTGCTCTGGCTTGCTGCAGCACTTTCTACTATCACCGTCTCTGTAATAAATCGATGTATCTTTCCCCTGTCGGACTTGTCGCCCTGTGTCCCTTGTACTGGTTGAACTTGATGGACGTATGTCTTTTTTCAACCATAATAACTATGTAACTATGTGTCTGGAAGGCTGCCAACTCTTCAGTGTGATCTGCTATGCACGCCCCCCCTCCAGGCCCCTCTATGCACACTCCCGTGTGTGTGTGTTATTTACATAAGTCAGCAGCGTCTCTGCTCTCTGATATCAGTGAGAGCTGGATAAAAATCCTCCTCTGTTAGGCTGTGAAAGGAGCTGGCTGACACATACTGAGGAATTATAGACATGGACAGAGCTTTCTGCAGGAAGAAACCTGTCACTATTCAGTGCATGAGAGCTGCAGGGGGACAGAAGGTAAACACACAAATGATCTCTTGAGATTTAAAAGGAAAGCTGTATACAGCCTGCTTGTGTATGGATGTATTTTCTGTGTGTGGACATACTGTACATCAACCTACTTCCTGTTTTGGTGGCCATTTTTTTTTTGTTTATAAACAAACTTTTTAAAACTGTTTTTGACTACTTTTAATGTGGCCGGGAGCAGCGAAATTGTGACAGAGGGGAATAGGAGATGTTCCCTAACATACCGGTATGTTTACTTTTGTGCGATTTTCACAATACGGATTCTCTTTAATGCTTGTGTTAATTCTGTGTACACTTTGATTGACTCTGATGAGTGTGACAAATGTTTTGTGGATCCAGTGATTTGTGTGTGGCAGACGATTTTGGATGAATTGCACAAACACCAACCAATTGACTCCAATAAAGAGACACCATTATCGGATGATTGTTCCTGCCTTTCTGGGGTGAAGCAAGTGAGTTCAGACACTGTGCGATCTGAAATGAATGAGTGTACTACTGTTGTTGACACCAGTATAGATTCTGAAAGATTCTCTCCTGTTTCTGTGGAATGTGAATCTGTGCGATCTGATGCTTGTCTCTCAGATGTTCCTGCAGATTGTGATCAGCATGAGTGTTTCAGTTTTGTCAAAGATATGTGGGATCCCTTGTCGTTTAAAAACAGATCTTTTTCTCCCAGTAATTCTTTAAGATCTTCCGTCTATGATCCTGCTATGGGAAAAATTCCTAAACTATGCAGCCTCAAAAGTAATGTTAATATGATTAATAAAGTTTCTCCTGTTGTTGTCACAACTTCTTCTGCAAATAAATCTATGTCTCATTCTGTTCACACCTGTAAAGGCACGTTGCCTGATGACAGTTGTTTCGATGTTCCTGTCCTGAACACTTTGCAGTCCACAGATTGCGGAGGTTTGCGCTCTGGAAACATCAGTTTCACAACCTAAAGCGATCTTGGATTCGCAAGTTTTGCATTCTGACTCCTCGGATTCGACATGGCTGGCCGAGTCTAGGGGTGAGACAGCACTTTGGTTTTGCGAGTCTGATACTGACTTGTCCGGTGAGGGTTTCTGTGAGCCTGCCCTGTACCATGAATGACACCATGATGTCCACTCACACTGACATTTGGGAGTCCCTTTCTTGCTCTGAAGATAGTACTGACACTTCACCCTGTACTCTGGATGAGCCAATATTGCCTTGCATAAAATCTCCTGCAGTGACCCTAGAGGCTCGTCTAGGTATTGCTACTATTCTCACCTGTTTTTCTTCTATTTTGGAATTACAGTCTAGTTTGATTGCTATGCAGAGTTCTGCGTGCAGTGAGATTGGAGTTATGGAGTCGGTGTGTGTTCCAGTAGATAATCCTGTACATCCTGTTCATGAAGATGAAACTCAGTCTCAGCGGATTGTAGAACCATCCCTGGGACATTTGCTCTGTGCGCAAAATGTATGTGATGTTTTGCCCTGTAGCATGGATGGTCTCAGAGTTCCTCCCAAAGGGTGCAGAACTGTTAGGAGGTGCCTCCTGCCCCGCAGGGCCGTCTGAGGTGTTGCCCACTTCAGTGGGCATTGCTGCTGTGCTGACTACTTTTGCAGCTCTTGTGGAACTTCAGTCATGGGTAGTCAATGATGAGTTCTGCTTGGATACAGTTACAGTCACAGAGACTTCTAAGTCTGAGTCCAAGTCTTCTTTTGAAAGTCTAGTACTTGTGACCACTAATCGTGATGATTCTTTGCCCGGTTTGGTCTTGTCGTGACGGACTCTGAGGTTGGCAGTTCCTCGACATGTCCTGAGGTTTCTCTTGTGCTAGTGTACCCCGATGCGCTCTGTGACCCAGAAAGCCCAAGTGTGTCTCGGTTACCAGCATGCTCAGATGCTTCCTCGGTAGGGACATGTTCTGATATTGCCTGCCAGCCTGCATGCCCAGAAGTGGTCCCTGAAAGCCCTGATCTTGATGGTTGTCCTGGTAATCTTGAATCCGGAATGGTCATAGGTTCCATAGGGGTTCTTGGTAGTTCTCCATGTGAGCGTTCTGGCCACTTGGGATCTCTGCGGAGCTTCAAAGTGTTCTGGGAGATTGTAGGAGAAATTTTTCTTGGTACCCTGGATGGGATCAACAGTGGCTTCTTTGTTGAAAGGGACACTTTGAATAGGTATTGTGGCAGGTTTGGTATTTTTGGACATTCCCTGGAAGGTGGTGGGTATTGCTTGGAGGGTGTCGATGGGTTCTTCCCTGGCATTCACAGTTCTGATGGATGTTACGCTGAGACCTGTAGTACTGATGGCATGTTTCTGTGGCTTCTGCTTCCGACGAGGTAGGTTTCGGGAGGATTGACTCTGGAATTGGGCCTTGTCGGGCTGACCCGACCTTCATGAGTGCTCAGTCGGATTTTCTTGAAAATATCAGTTTTGAAAGTCTGGAAGACATCTCTAGAGGGGGGAGGGGTACTGTAATGATCCGCTCTGCTGTCTGCACACAGCTGTTTGTCCATTCTTTAGGTCTAAGTGTTGCAGGTCTCTGGAAAAGAGACCTGTCTTCGCTTTGCAACTTTCAGAGTTGCTCTGCTGGTGAGGAATTTGCATACACTTGTCATGCAAATTGCCTAGCTGCCTCCTCTGATGGCTTGCCATATAAATACCATTTGCTCCCAGAATCCCTTGCTGGTCATAGAGGTTTGTTCCTGCTGAACTCACCTGGAGTGTCAGCCATTGCTATCTTAGTGTAGCTAATTCTTGGGGAGTGCTCCTTGCACTCCTATTTAGTGAAGTCAGTTTGTGTATAATTTGTACTGCCTATTCTGTCTTGTCTGTCTTGCGATTGTCTTGTCACCAGCGGCGGTCGACAGGAAATCATTCTGTCTGTTGCGATCGCACTCGCCCTAGCGGTAGGGGCGGTGGTTCCTTCTGTACTCTGTCTGGGAGTGTTGGCCAGAGCTGCGGTTGCTACTGGCTGCTCCATCTGTCTGGATTGCATTCACCTTAGTGGTAGTGGCAGTGCTTCCTTCTGTATTCTGCCTTAGGGGTGCTAATCAGAGCAGCGGTTGCTACTGGTAGCCCCATCTGTCTGTCTTGTCTGGTACGAACGCTTGCTGTAGGCTCAGTGAGGTAACCGTTTAGCAAGCGTTCGCGTTCTCTATTTTATGTTTGTGTTTCATTGGTTAGTTAGGGTGGCACGCTTATCACTGGGCGCCTAACACACGGTGATCATGCTTAAACGCGTTCGCTGTTGCGAATGAGTGCGGTGTTCGCGTTTAGCTAGCGTTTGTTATTTTCCTTGATGTTCTGATCTTGGTTATTTGCTGTGTCTTTGCTACCCTTGTGCTCTGTCTTGCTCAGTCTTGTTTCACTATTGGCAATCGCCATTCTTGCGATTGCGTTCCCACTTTGTTTCCGCTGTTGTGTGTTCACCGTCGCTGGGTGGCGACTAGATTGGTGGACACACATACATTCTATCTCTGTGCTCTTTCAGTCTTGTGTCACTGTTGGCAATCGCCACTCTTGCGATTGCGTTCCCACTTGGTTTCCGCTGGTGTGTGTACACCATCGTTGGGTGGCGACTAGATTGGTGGACGGACACACATACATTCTATCTCTGTGCTCTTTCAGTCTTGTATCGCTGTTGGCAATCGCCACTCTTGCGATTGCGTTCCCACTTGGTTTCCCCTGTTGTGTGTTGGGAATTGGCAGCTTGATGGCCTATCTTTTATGCATTGGGTGCCTCCACCCGTTTTAAGTGTATGAAACAGAGGAGGCTAGTAATGTTGGGCAACACCTTTACATGCTTTCAATTTCTGGCAGAAATAATTAGGAACTGTTTCAGCTGAGGAAAATCTAAAGTAACTCAACAAGGGTGCAGATAAGGGTCACTAAGTTAATGCGGGTCTGGAGGACCTCGGCTATGAGGAAAGACTAGCTGATCTAAATGTACTTACCACTGAGAAGACGGTAAGAAGGGGTATCCTGTGTGAAGGGCCCATATAGAGAATGGATTGAAAGATTTTCCACTTCAATGCTACAAATGATTTTTAAACAATGTTTAAGAGGAAGTTACGTTCTTAATCTGCAGCCTTGGAAAGAATTCTTCAGTATGAGGTCTGTGAAAATGAATGTGGAAACTCCTCCATAGAATGGTTTCTGGTGGATACAACAAATTGGCTGCAAAAAAAATATAGCACTTGTACAGTTCACTTTTTCTCCTAAGTTTTTTTCCTATGAGATAATTGTTTATCTTCTGTTTTTAAAATTACTTTTCTGCTCTCTGCAGTTGAAAAAGTACCAAAAAGTAGGTGAAAAAAGTACAGTCATAATTATTTTGAGTATTTTCTTGCTTTCCGGTGGCTCAAAAGTCATTGTATTGAGAAAGTATAACAATATCACCTATGAGAAAAATGGAATTGAACAAGAACATAAATGTTTTGCTTAAGGGGTAAAATCTAGATGGCTTCTTACACTTCCTGTAGTAAATATTACAGTCCAGTGAGTTCATCTGATTACCATGTGGAGTCACAAAAGAGTGTTTCCCTTTTTGAAGTAAGTTGTTTTTAAAGAGTAGCTACGATAAGCAACTATGAAAACTGCCTGTGCTGACCTTGATGTTCTGTGGATCAGCTGGTATTTATGAGGGTGTAGAATATTGTTTATTAGGTGGAGGGGTTATTATATATTGTTTGAACATAATTAACAAAATTGTCTTTTTCATTAAACTTTTTTTGCACATGAAAGATAGTCTTTAAAGAATAGTTTCTCATTACTTGCCTGGTATCTTTCCTCCAGGTTTATGACACATGTGGTCAGGGCCGGATTTGTACTCTTTACCGCCCAAGGCCACTGTCACCAGCCGCCCTTCTTTAGTATAGGTAGTGAGATGACCCCTCCCCTCTAGTATAGTTAGCCAGATGACTCCCCCCCCTTCCCTCTAGTATAGGTAGCCTGATATCCGCCGGCCACAATGCAAACGTGCACAGAGAGCAAGGTGGTTGCTGCACAGGCGGCTAGCAGCAGAGTACAAGCTTGCAAATGCTGTACCAGTTTAGCCTGCTGCTTTGGTGCCCTTGGCCATGGCCTAAATCCAGCCCTGTCTATGATACTGGTCATACTACCCACCATGGTGCAAAGTGATGCAGTGGAAGTTTATGACAATGCAGACTCTGTAAAATCAGTGACGTACTTCCTGTCCAGCAGGGCGTATGTTACTGTTTGGGGGGTGGAGCTATGGAAATCACCCTGTCAGTGCTGTCTGCCGCAAGGTGTGGGAAATTGGACATGGTGCGGTGTGATTGTCCTGCCCTGGGCTCTCCTGCCGCAGGACAATTCATATGTGAAGCTAGCCTTACTTTGAGTGCTGTAGAACTGACAGTGCTATGTTTTAATTGTCATGGCAATGACACCCCCCCCAACCCCCCCCCCCCCCCGAAACCATTATATTTTGCTCTTTTTATTCCCCTTACCCCAACTGCTTAGCCCTGATAACCACCGTGCCAGCACCCCACCAATCCCTGTATCCCTGACTTTCCCATTACATTCTCTGTCTCCAATGACCTGCTAAGCAACGAGCAGCATAAATATGTAGCTGGGATAAGGGACAGACAGCAGAGAGAACAGTAGCTAGGCAGACGTAGCTACCCAAATGTTTGTGTCATAGCTTGTCCCTGATGTTATAGTGCAGCCTCCAATCACTTTGAGTGTTAAAGGGAACCTAAACTGAGAAGGATATGGATTTTTCCTTTTAAAATAATACCAGTTGCCTGACTCTTCTGTTGATCCTGTGTCTCTAATACTTTCAGTCACAGCCCCTCAACAAGCATGCAGATCAGGTGCTCTGACTGAAGTTAGACTGGATTAGCTGCATGCTTGTTTCAGGTCTGTGATTCAGCCACTACTGCAGACAAAGATATGAGCAGGACTGCCAGGCAACTGGTATTGTTTAAAAGGAAACATTCATCTCCCTCTCAGTTTAGGTTCCCTTTAAAATATGGACTTCAGCTTTTGTAAGCATTGCAGTGCAGCTCTACTCTTTGTGTCATAGGGCATGAGCTTTTTCACCCATTTTTCTCTGTTTTCACCTTATCTATGTTACTTTTTAAGCTTCCAAAGAGCAAAAATATAATATAATTAAGGTAATAAAAGTAATATTGAAATGAAGTTAATCAGGAACAACTTAATTTTAGTGATATATTATGCTTGTAAATGTGCTAAAAGATTATTTTTAATCAATTAGGTGAAAAATAAGTCATTTATGAGCAGTTTTGTGAATAGAGCTTATTGTGTGGTTCTAATCTTTCTCACCTAGCATATCCCCAAGTCTCTGTTAGTGGTACACTGCAGCCTGTGTACACATGCTATACAAAAGTCATTATTGGGGTAAAGTTGTTTGCACAATGCTGCTCGTTTGATTTTTAATATGGCGAGTGCATAGACCTTTAGTGTCACAGTGTGATCCAAGTCTTTATAGATGTCACAGTGCAGCCTCCAGTCTCTAGCCATATCAGAGTGCAGACTTTGTCATTATATCACATTGCAGCCCTCAATCACTATTATGTCAAGGTGCTGCCACAGACTGTCAGTGTCACAGTGAGTTCACAGTCTTTCAATCACAATATAATCCCTAGTCTCTGTCATTGCAGTAGTGCAACCAGTCTTTGTGTCACAGTGCAGCTCCAGTCTTCATATCATAGAGTAACACCAATCTTTATAATGCTGCCCCCTATTTCTTTCATTGCCACAGTGTGGCCCCAGTCTTAAGGTCCGTACACACGCAGGACTGGAGGCAACGACGGGTCCGTCGTCACCTCCCGCTGGGTGGGCGTTCCAGCGACAGTCCGGCGTGTGTACAGTCTGTCGGCGGACTGATACGGCTGTTTCTGAGCGATCCGCCGGGCAGTGAGGTACCCGGATAGAAAAATCATAAGTGCCCTTTAAATAGCTTTAAAAAAGGGTTTTTAGGGTAAATGATGCATGTAGCATCATGTTTTTTTTAAAGGGAAACACTAATTTATTAGTTGGAGGACATAAAATGAAAAAAAAAAAAAAAGCTGTCAATTAACATCAGGACTAGGTTCCAGACAGCGGTCGTGCAGCCCACATTGTGTCCAAAGTCCAATCGCATAACTGGGACATGACCATTTTCAGCCCAGACACCTCCAAAAATGACACCGCAAGTCCGCAATTGTGTTTTGGGTTGAATATAGGTGGTGGTATCAGCAGCAGTGGACTGTGGCACCGTGGCGGTGGGAGCCAGCGCCAGCTTGCTTCAGCCTCTTGAACGCCTCATGCTCAACAACATGTTTTTTGGCCAGATGGGTGTTGGAGCTGGAGGTGCCATATTTGTAGGGGTCACAACCTCTGCTCATCTGTAGTTTGCACACATTGCATATGGCAAACTTGCTGTCCAATGAGGACAGAGTGAAAAACTGCCAGATTGGGGAGGTGAAGACTCCCCTGCGGCCTGAATGGGATGTTGCGGCTTTTCTCCCTGTGGCGGTTGGGGGTTGAGTGGTGCGGCTGGTGGTAGCAGCAGAAGGATGTGGTGGGTCCCGCATTCCACGGCCACTGTCTGCAATGCTGATCCTCTGTGCCAAACCCACAGACGCATCCTCCTCCTCAGAGTCAGAGCTGACATCCCCATCCTGTGGATGGTAGTCACGGTCCTTCATCCCATCATCAACATCATATCCCCCCTCCTCAAAACCCAGAACATCCTCCTCAAACTCCTTGCGGCTAACAGCCCTGAGTTCAATCGTGGCACCTGGAGCGAAAAGCTTGCCGACTGAGGGTAGGCTGCCCGCTGGGGTCGACACTGACACGGCAGACCTTCTGAGGGTGGCCGTAATGTTGCTCCCTGTCCTCTTGCCCTTGCTGCCCCTCCCCCGGCTGCCTGTGCCAGCAGACTTAGTACAACTTATACGTGATGATGTCACCAGATGATGTGGGGTACTTTTACTTTAATGAAATCGGGGTTGGACTTTAAATCAAATCAGCACGGAGTGACAGACCGCAGAGTAGTGGACAGACAGTGCACACTATCTTTCTAACTGTCACACTGACAATGCTCAGCACAGCAGCACTGCAGTAATCTGTAGTAAGCTAACACAGTAATACTTTCTCTAACAACTAACTGTAGTACTAACTAACTATATAATACAATACAATAACACAGTAATCCTATTCCCTCCCTAACCTATACTCTCCTGCTGGCCTGCACAGCTCACACAGACAGGACCTAACTGAGTGAATGAAATCAAACAATTACACTAGCGAGCTAAAAAAAACAATAGAACAATAGTGTAGTGAAGGTGTTTAGCACTCAAAGCTTTAGGTTTATCACTGTATACAGGCAGCACTTGCTAAGCCAACAGCACTGGAGCAAGTCTGTCAGTGACCAGCCAGCCACACAAGCAAGGATGATCTGTCTCATCATGCCAGCCCTCTTATTACACAGGGGGGCTGGCCAGGGTTCCCTTCTGTGATTGGGTGCCAGGGCTCAGGCTGGGAGGCCTCTGATTGGCTCAATGAGGTCAGGTGGGGCTGGCCAGAGTTCCCCTCTGTGATTGGTTGCTAGGGCTTCTGCTGGGAGACCTCTGATTGGCTGGGAGCCCTCTGATTGGCTCAATGACATCATCTCCCTTGTTACAGTACCCGGATCGGGATATCCGTCGGATATCCGTGGGTACCCGCGGGTATCCGGATTATGTTGCCAGATACCCGCATAGAGCTATCCGGATTTTGGCCCAGGTATCCGAAATCCGGATCCGACCCGGATAGCGGAAAATGGTCGGATACCCGGGTTAATCCGGGAACCCGGTATCCGGATGAGCAACCCTGTTTACAACAATGCAGACTATGCAGTGCATTGCCAAGTGGTACAAGGCAATACCGTGTCACAGTTCTTTCCCTAGTCTCTGTCACTGTCAGGCTGATTTCTATCAGTGTTACAGTGCAGCACCAATCGGTATCAAAGTGCAGCCCCTTGTGTCTTTCAGTGTCAAGGTGTGGTCCCTTGCCCTTTAAATGTCACAATGCAGCCCTCATGAGTGTCACCATGAGGCCTATTATATCTGTCAGTGGCACAGTCTCTCCCCTCCTGGCTACTTTATTTTACTGGTGTTATTAATATCCAACCTTTGTAGTCTATCAAGAACAGGGGTCTCAAACTCAATATACCTGGGGGCCGCAGGAGGCAAAGTCAGGATGAGGCTGGGCCGCATAAGGGATTTCACAAAAAAGTCAATCAGCAGCTCCCGCAACCCAATTCCCCCCCCCCCCCCCTTCCCTTGCATTGATTTTTATTTCAAAATCAAATTCACACTGAAGCGAACTATTTTGCCTATTTTACCTTATAGTTCGCTCCAGTGCTCCCATTACAAGTAATCCGCCGTGTCCCCGCCACAAAACGAGGGCTGCAGAGCCCCCAAATCGCCCGTGGGGCAATCCGCTGGCATTTCCTGGAAGCTGAAGTGAGAGGTATGAGGAGGCTGCCATAGTTCCTTTTAAACCAGGGGTCTCAAACTCACGGCCCGTGGGCCATTTGCGGCCCTTGATACAATATTTTGTGGCCCGTGCCGGCAAAAGCTTCCTTATAGTTCGCTTCAGTGCTCCCAAGTAATCCGCCACATCCCCGCCACTAAACGAGGGCTGCAGAGCCCCCAAATCGCCCGGGGGGCAATCCGCCAGCATTTCCTGGAAGGGGCAGAGCTTTCAGCTTCAGCTCGGCCCTTCCTGACATCAATCGAGGTGCATCGCCGCCTCTCCCCGCCCCTCTCTGTGAAGGAAGAGTGAGAGGGGCGGGCAGAGGCGGCGATGCGCCGCGATTGATGTCAGGAGGGGCCGAGCTGAAAGCTCTGCCCCTTCCAGGAAATGCCGACGTATTGCCCCCTGGGCGATTTGGGGGCTCTGCAGCCCTCATCTAGCGGCGGATTACATGGGAGCACTGAAGCGAACTATAAGGAAGCTTTTGCCAGCGCGGGCCACAAAATACTGTATTGAGGGCGGCAAATGGACATCGGGCCGCGAGTTTGAGACCCCTGATCAAGAAAGTGGTTTCTGCATCCAAACACATACTGTTGATCCATCAGTAAAATTTCCACTTCATATGACTCAACAGCATTACACTGTATGTCAGCATTTTTTTCCCCTACATCATACTGTTCTCAAGCACCCTCACAGAACCCAAAGTCTTTATGAAGGATAAGATGCTCTCTTGCTGCCTGTAGCATTTGGGGTTCACTAGGCTTCAGGCTGACTGATGTAACAGAAAATAAAAGTAGCTGTGAAGTTAAAATGTGTAAATGTATCAAATATGACTGTGTTTATATCATAACAACTCAGATACAAGTGCAAAATCTATTAAGCATATTAGTCCTCACGATGATTAAAAACACAGATAATTTCTAATTTTCTCTTTGGGTGTTGCCATCAGCATTAGTTATAATCATGTCCAGATAATCTTACTTTGTACAGCACCACAAAATATGTTGGAACTTTATAAATAAACAATAATCATCACTGTGTTTGCGTTTTGTTGTTTTGGATTACACAGCAGTCTACTGCAGTACAGGTTTCCATTGTTGCAGTGTGGAGCTGTATGGCTGAGATGTATGTTTGAGCCCAAGCCCAATTACACAGGTTAATACACTGGTCCCCCACTGATATCCCACCACAGGCAGTAGCATCAGGCCTATATGTTTACATGTTCTGAACTGTGCAAGGCTTGTATAACACACATTCATGCATTGCTTTGGTCTCTTCTCTCTGACATTATGCACATCTATATTTAACAACATTAAAATGGCTCTACTTCTGGTTTTAAATATACATTAACTTAACTCATTAAACTATTTTAAACTCTCTTTATTTTCGCAATTAAAATTGGAAAAAACGGTTTTCATAGGAAACAGGCAACTTATCATATTTGGGAGGTAAGAATACAGACAAGTGCAGGTCGACGTCCATTTCGCACCACAATATTCAGCGCTTCGCCGGGACCATTTATTTTCCAAATGTTTTTTTCTTCTGTTTTTCATTTTGGTTCTTCTCTAGTTTATCTTGCTTAAAGGACCACTATCGCAAAAAATGTAAGATTTAAAATACACGTAAATACATACAAATAAGAAGTACATTTCTTCCAGAGTAAAATGAGCCATAAATAACTTTTCTCCTATGTTGCTGTCATTTACAGTAGGTAGTAGAAATCTGACAGAACAGACAGATTCTGGGGGCGAGTCCATCTCTTCATTGGGGATTCTCAGCATGGCCTTTATTCTTTATGAAGACACTCCCTAAAAAGGATTTATACAAATATGCTGGCCAGCATTCCTGCTCACTCTTTTGGCAGTTGAACTGAGCAACTGCCATTCGCTAAGTGCTTTTGAAAATAAAGAAAGCCCTGAGAACCGCCCATGAGAAGATGGGCTACTCCGAAACCTTTTGGTTCTGTCAGATTTCGACTACATACTGTGACAGCAACATAGGAGAAAAGTAATTTATGCCTCATTTTAATCTGTAAGAAATGTACTTCTCATTTGAATGTGTTTACACGTATTGTACATTTTATGATTTTCGTGATAGTGGTCCTTTAATTGAAGAACTACCACCCAGCCTAAAGGCTCATACACACATCAGACTATAGTCTTTGGAAAATGAAAGATCACAGACCAATCTTACCACCCCTCATGTAGTATGAGAGCCATACCTTCACAGTCTATTCTATGGAGCTGAACTCCCCTTCAGAAAAATATCTTTGCAAGATGCTGAACACAAAGATGCTGTACAGACACAAAAGATCAGTATCTGCAAAAGATCTGTTCCTGCCAAAGATCCGTTCCTGCAAAATGCATTCATAGTCTATGAGATCTGCAGATCATCGTACACACCTTGTTTAACTGACATTCATCTGCAGATCAGACAATCATCTGCAGATTTAAAAATCCATCCTGGTGGATCTGATCTGCAGATGAATGTCTGTTAAACAAGGTGTGTATGATGATCTGCAGATATCATAGACTATGAATGCATTTTGCAGGAACGGATCTTTTGCAGGAACAGATCTTTTGCAGATACTGATCTTTTGAATGTCTACAGCATCTTTGTGTGCAGAATCTTGCAAAGATTTCTGTCTGATGGGGAGTTCAGCTCCATAGAATAGACTGTGTAGGTATGGCTCTCATACTACATGGAAAGGGGTAAAATTGGTCTGTGATCTTTCATTTTCCAAAGACTATGGTCTGATGTGTGTATGAGCCTTAAGAATCATCATATTTGACTATCTCACCAAGGCTTCCCTTTGACCCATATGATTGGACCAATTGGAATCCTCAATGGCAGCTTCAAAATAAGCCTGGTGGAAAAAAAAAATTCAGTTGTTTCCATGGAAATTCTACCTCGCCTTACTCTTTTACTAGCAGTCAGCTTTTACATCCTTTTGCAAGAAAAGTTAGAACATGCAAGATGGGCCTTTGCAGCATTGGGTCCCCGATTCGAATTGCAGCCAGAGCACTATCCACACAGAGTTGGTATGTTCTCCTTGTATCTGTGTGCGTTTTCTCCGGCAACTCCGGTTTCCTCTCACTTCCCAAAAAACATACAGATAGGTTAACTAGTTCCCCTCTTAACTGATCCTAGACTATAATGGACATATGATTATGGAAGGGATTAGAGTCAGAGACCTTCTAAGGGAGATCTAGTGTCAAAACATTGCAAAGCATGTCAGCATTATATAAATAATAATGATAATAATATACCTGTTGGAGTTTACAACTGTCCTTTTTTTGCTACTGCCTTGGTGATTATTTACATACTTACACATTAGGCAAAACATCCTTAAAATAAATTAATTTAAAACCAATTAACAAGAAGAGATTTCTACCATGCTTTTATTGGTACAGTTCATGCAAATGTTTTCATATGCTGTATTTCTATTTAATTCACACTTGCTGACTGAGGCGCATTCCATAGGAATGAATTGTAATACATGCAGAGAAAACGTGAGTTTTGGCACATAAAATGCACACAATGGGCAAGAAAAGAAGCACATGCTGTGTTAGACACATGAAAATGTATGCATTTTCAAACAGCCATAAAAATGGGCCCTATACTAAATGATTACAGTCTATTAGGTGTACATTAAACAAGCTGGGTTTTGGAAATCAATACAATAAATACAAGGTGAAGCCTGGAACACATCGGGAAACAATTTAAATAAGCCTTAAAACCTTTGCTAACAAATTTAAAACCATAACCTAAAGAATTCACAGAGTGAGCTGCAATGTAGCAGCTTATTAAGTGAAATCAATTCCAGGGTCAAGGTTTGTCACTAGCTGGCCAGCCTCTTCTTCCATGCTCATTAAAAAGCCTATTAAAAGGTAAATTAAACTAAATGAACCCATACAAACACACGAGGGGTGATTTACTAAAGGAGATGTGCAGTGAAGAGCTGTCAGGTGAACCTGCGAGCATAACAAACATCCAATCGTGTGCACAGAGACGCATTTACAACTTACTTTCAGGAAATTCTAAATTGTAAGAATCCGCCCCCCCCCCCCCCACACACACACACATTTCAGGTACTGTAACTACTTATAAGGCTTCCGAATAAATAACAGCTATTGGTGGAAATATGGGCGCCCGCAACGCCTGATAAATGGTGGGCACTGGGGCTGCCCGCAATACAAAATACAACCAAAAATAACAGGCACTTGAAGGGAGGTTGGTTAAGATGAGGTGGGCAGGGTAGTTAAGGTTGGGCATGGGGGGGTGGTTGAGGTTAGGCATTGAGGGGGGACAGTTATTGTTAGGCATCCAGGGTGTGTGTGGTTAGGGATAGGCATCGGTAGAAGGAGGGTTCTGTGTGAGACTAGAGTTAGCTTTGGCTGTAGTAAAATATCAGTATCATCTACCAATATTTTACTATCGTAAATAGCACTGCAAGAGTACAATATTGGTAAATTTACCGATATTCTTATATCCCTTATTCCTAGGTGTCCACACTTCTGGGGGGCCTTTTTTCATGTACGCCCTCATCTCCTCCTCAGTGACTTATAGTGGTCTGATCACTCCCAGTTAGCCTGTCACATGAGCCTGCAGCGGAGGATGGGAAGTGAGTGCTCAGGCAGCTGGAGATTGCTGAAGAGGCAATGAGGATCTATAAACCGATATAAAAATGTTCTTTCCATTTCTTTATTTTGCCAGAACAGTAGTTTTTTAAAAAAGTTTTTGTGCATATTTCCATTAAAATAAAGTTCTCCTCAAATCCATTGCACATGACAGTGTTTGAAGTGAACACAGGCTAATTTCACCGCTCTTCCTGATGTAACTTTTTTAGCAACCCAGGGAAAACATTAACAAAAAAAAGTACAAGTAAAGCACAAACATTGCAATATGCTGAAGTAAGAAAAAAAGAACATTGTCAAAACCTACAACAAATGACAGATGGAGCCAAAGGCAACAAATAGAGCCTCTGCAGGAGACATGCAAACAGATCTGCACAGTGATGTCTTTGATAAGAGAAACTGATGATGTACATAGAGTTTACCAATAACAGAAAAGACATACAAAGCATTAAAAGGACATTACAAAGACAAGTAAAAAATGTTCTTTATATCCAGCAAAGTACATATCATCAGACATCAAGCTTGATTAAGAAACATAAAGGTTTGGAATAACTGTATTTTCAGTCTGTTGAGTTAGCCAATAGATGGTATCACCTCATCCACCGGTTTTCACTAAAACAATTATAAAGGGATTTCCAATTTATGTGTGGGTTGTGTAAGGGTTTTTTTCCACTGAGAAACAGGATTTCATGTTATTCAATGGCATTTCTCTCATTTTCTACTACCGCAATTCTACCACAGTTTCCGTCTGATCCGTCGAGTGTACAATTGCAGTTAATTTTCTGGTGGGTGGGGGAACAGGGCAGGAAAATATTTTGCATAGCTGAATTGCGGGAAAAAAATGCATATCAGCCGATTCATATGCAATTTTCCTATGCTCCGCAAAAAATGCAGCAGGCACACAACAATTGCAATCGGGAAAAATGACAACCGTGCTCTGTGAGCCAATCACAGTGATCACAGAATAAAAAATGAAAAAAAAAATGTTCTGGCCCATAAGGGACCACAGTCCAGAGAGGTTATTGCAAATTTACTGTATAGTATGTATTCAAAAATAATAGGAGAGAGAAGTTTTGCTTTAAAACATCTACAGTATGTAGATTCCAGTAATTTTACCAGTCATTTCTAAACTGTATGCCATGTTTATGTGATTATAAGATGGTTGAGTTGACACTTTTCATTCTGCCGTTGTTTTTTTATTAGCATTTCTGATGGTAGTCAGTAAATAAAATATAATCTCCTGTTGGAAGTATGTCTACATTTTTGTCAAGTAATATTTATTGAGTTAAAGATATGTGAGATATTTATTTTAAGAAGTATGGCAATCAGGGGTGAGCCTGGGGTGCCTGGCACCTGGGTGCAAGATTTTCTCTGGCGCCTATGGGAGTGGTTAAATTAACCGCGCCCAACCACATAACCACACCCATGTCCTGCCTAATCACACCCACACCTTCCACCTCTTTACGCATGCATGTGATACCCCATTCCTACCCCTCTTCCATGGGCTTGCTCCTGGCTGGCTTTGGCTGCCTGCGAGTCTGCTAGTCTCTGGACTGACTCGCTGGGCTGAGAGGCTCTGCGAGTGCGACGCAGTCACACACTGCGTATTTATGGCTGCCTGCGGCCACCCTACTCTCCCTCGCTGACGTCGGCTCCTCCCCCCTGCCAAGCCCAAGGTGGGCTGCCTGAATCTTTCCCGTTGCGCCACGCAGCCTGCCAGTGTTACCACCCTTTCACGTTATTTTTTACTGACAAATACCTAAAAATTTACTGACAAAAGATTTTTACTGACAAAATTTTCCCACTAAATGCACATAACAAGAGACCGCTTTTCACCAGTAAATGCACATAACAAGAGACCGCTTTTCACCAGTAAATGCACATAACAAGAGACCGCTTTCCACCAGTAAATGCACATAACAAGAGACAGCTTTTCACCAGTAAATGCACATAACAAGAGACAGCTTTTCACCAGCAAATGCACATAAGAGACAGATTTTCACCAGTAAATGCACATAATGATAAACAGCCAGTGTCCCCAGAATATATAGCCAGGGATATATGTGCCCAGTATATGTAGGCAGGGGTATATGTCCCCAGTATATGTAGGCAGGGGTATATGTCCCAGCATAGGTAGCCAGGGGGTATATGTGCCCAGCATAGGTAGCCAGGGGGTATATGTGCCCAGCATAGGTAGCCAGGGGGTATATGTGCCCAGCATAGGTAGCCAGGGGGTATATGTGCCCAGCATAGGTAGCCAGGGGGTATATGTGCCCAGCATAGGTAGCCAGGGGGTATATGTGCCCAGCATAGGTAGCCAGGGGGTATATGTGCCCAGCATAGGTAGCCAGGGGGTATATGTGCCCAGCATAGGTAGCCAGGGGGTATATGTGCCAAGCATAGGTAGCCAGGGGGAATATGTGCCCAGCATATGTAGCCAGGGGGTATATGTGCCCAGCATATGTAGCCAGGGGGTATATGTGCCCAGCATATGTAGCCAGGGGGTATATGTGCCCAGCATATGTAGCCAGGGGGTATATGTGCCCAGTCTAGGTAGCCAGGGGGTATATGTGCCCAGTCTAGGTAGCCAGGGGGTATATGTGCTCAGTCTAGGTAGCCAGGGGGTATATGTGCCCAGTCTAGGTAGCCAGGGGGTATATGTGCCCAGTCTAGGTAGCCAGGGGGTATATGTGCCCAGTCTAGGTAGCCAGGGGGAATATGTGCCCAGTCTAGGTAGCCAGGGGGTATATGTGCCCAGTCTAGGTAGCCAGGGGGTATATGTGCCCAGTCTAGGTAGCCAGGGGGTATATGTGCCCAGTCTAGGTAGCCAGGGGGTATATGTGCCCAGTCTAGGTAGCCAGGGGGTATATGTGCCCAGTCTAGGTAGCCAGGGGGTATATGTGCCCAGTCTAGGTAGCCAGGGGGTATATGTGCCCAGTCTAGGTAGCCAGGGGGTATATGTGCCCAGTCTAGGTAGCCAGGGGGTATAGGGTCCCCGTTCAGGTAGTTAGTGACAGGAGCGCTCCCCTCCCCTCTAGCCGCTGCCGCCGCTCCCCCCTCACCTTGCATTAGCTTCAGACCTCAATCAGCGGGCGACCCGACCATATGCGGAAGTGATGTCACTTCCGCATATCAGTGCGGCGTGCTAGGTCCTAGCGCCCGCCCGCCTGATCGAGGTCTGACGCGGCGGCGCCGGCGGCTGTAGAAAGCGAGCGAGCTTCGGCCACAGGGGGAGATCGGCGGCCACAGTCAGGGGGAGAGCAGCGGCCGGGCGGCGCCTCTCAGAGGCAGGCGCCTGGGTGCCTTGCACCCGCCCAGGCTCGCCCCTGATGGCAATTGCTTGAAAATCATTAAGTTACGTTTACAAAGTCTGATTGTGCATTTAAAGCCTGTAAATGGCATAGGACCACTCAGACAGTGGCTGGTAGTTAAAGTGGACCTGAACTCTTGCAGAGGACAAAAGGAAAACATAGAGAAATGCACCCTGTATGTATTTAAACAGTTTAGCCGGTTTAATCCCCCTCATTTGTGTCTAATCACAGGTTTTAATTTGATCTCTCTCTGTGTTACATGACTGCCACGGCAGAGATGGCAGATAGGCTCATTTGAAAGCACAGGTTGTTAACAATATGTCTGCTTCCATGAATCAAGAAGTAGAAACAGTGAAGATTTATTTTAGGATTTTTATCAGCTGTAACAGACATTTTTTTTGTTTAAATGTTATTTCGCAGTTGCATATCTTTTAGAACAGAGAGGAAGTTCTGAGTTCAGGTCCGCTTTAAAGGTGAGCTGAGATGTCTTTCAAGTACTTGGAGTTCAACCTGTAGCAGATGCTGGCGACTGGCAGATATGGCTGGATACAAGACAAAGTTTAAACAGATGGCAAGCAGCAATAATTAGTTTCAGGCTGGCAATGAGACTGGTATCAGACAGTAGTAGCCAGGTTCAGGCAGAGGTTAAGAACGTGAATGGAAGATGGGGCGGGGTCAGGCAATGCAAGTCTGTAAGAGCCTATGCTATCATTATAGAATTACAGGGACAGGGTAACTGGAATTACAGAGAATGGAATCTAACACAGATGGGGCTTACATTGGATCCTTGGTGTATGGAAAAATTGTGTGGACACATCAACTCACACACGCACATTGCACAAACAACCTCACACAAGTGTTAATTAAACCTCAGCTACTAGTGAAAGCCCAAAGATGAAAATAAACTAGAAATGTAAGCATTGAAAACAGAGGATACCTGAACATCACTAGGGTTCATGCCTTCTGCTTGAAAGTGTTATCAATAAATGTGGATTGGTGACCCACAGGAGGATAGAGCACTGACTGCATAGGCTTAACCAGGCCTAAGGAAAGGGAGGTCTGTAGCACACACTCACATTGGATTTTCTGCTTGAAAGTAATCAAGATGAGCTTCTATCACTGCAATATTGCAGCAATGCAAATTGAAGTGTTTCCATTGTTATTTCTGGGCGGGGCCAGTTATTGTATAAGGCAATGTGAACCACGTGCTTCAGGCAGCGGCAATAACAGAGCAAGTAGAGAGTGGGCAAGCTGGCAAATGTACACAGCATAATGCAGAGCACGGGCTTGCCTGCAGGGTCCATAGAAAAAAACTGCGCTCTCTAACAATTGTGCTTGGTACACACCATGCGAAATCTAGCTGGAAATTACATATGTCGCAGGCATTCTTCTAATTACTGCATGTGCACAGCTAGATAATGTATTATGCTTGGAATACAGGAAGAGTTTTTTCAGCGGATAAATGCTTTCCGACAGGTCCGATCTGATTTTCTTTTCTTTTTTTTAATAAAAAAAAAAAAAAAAAAAAAAGTACCTAAATTATAAATTATGGTTTGCTTTAAACTTAATAAGTTGTCAAGATATATACAATCACACATAATAGTGATTTTCTCACCCCCAGGGTCTATATTCCACATATGGGCTTGAAACCCCCGCCCTCAGTGTGAAATTGGGCGCTGGCATTTTCTTTCTTTCCAAACCATAGGTGCAAAGGATGCTGGGGGATTGATGTCATAACTCCACGCCTCATGTCCATGTTATCTAATCTAGGCAGGCAGGCAGGCAGACATCTGAAATAGAAATTATAGCAGACAGGATAAGACAGGCTACAGCAGTTCTTATGTGTATCCTCTCTGCTACACACTGTGAAAAGAGAAGTAATTTGATCCAGGCAGGCAGAGAGCAGGCGAGGGAGGGGTAGAGGAGGGAACCAGTCTGGAAGGGAGGACACCATGCTGAGGGTGTACTTTATTTATTTATTGTATTTATAAAGCGCCAAAATATTACGCAGCGCTGGACATTAGTTTAGGTTACAGACAATATTTAGGGGTGACATACAGCAAAATGACAATACATGAATACAAGAAAGACCAGATCATGCAGCACAGTATGAGTACAAGGTAATGATTAGTCAGTCACTGGAGGGGAGCATGGAGATTAGGCAAGTTAGGTTCACTCAGATGCATAGCATGGGTTCACAGTAATGGAGGTGCATGATCAGGTAGGACACAAAAGGAGGAGGACCCTGCCCAATGGCTTACAATCTAGAGGGAGAGGTAAAGACACGAAAAGTAGGGGACCAGCGTTCAGCTGTGGGTTTATAGCACTTGTGAAGGGTAGTAGGCCAGAGTGAAAAAGTGAGTTTTGAGGGCTTTCTTGAAGAAGTTGAAGGAGGGGGCTGCCCTAATGGGTGGAGGTAGGGAGTTCCATAGTGTTGGAGCAGCTCTTGAGAAGTCCTGGAGGCGCGTGCATGGGACTGGGTGATGCGGGAGGCGGTTAGGCGAAGTTCATTGGAAGAGCTGAGTGAGCAGCTAGGTGTGTACCTCTGAGTAAGATTGGAAATGTAGGTTGGACAGGTTTTGTGGACAGATTTGTAGGTCAGACACAGTATCTTGAATCTGATTCTGGACTGGATAGGAAGCCAGTGGAGAGATTCAAGGAGGGGATCCGCCGTGGTGGAGCGATGGGAGCAGAGGATAATTCTTGCTGCCGCATTCATGATGGACTGCAGTGGGGCTGTTCGGGTCATAGGGAGACCAGACAGCAGGGCATTGCAGTAGTCAAGGTGGGAAATTATGAGGGCATGGATGAGGAGATTGGTGGTGGCAGAGGTCAGGAAAGGGCGAATCTTACAGATGTTACGAAGGTGGAAGTTGCAGGACTTTGTGAAGTTTTGGATGTGGGGAGTGAAGGAGAGTGCGGAGTCCAGGATATGTCAGGGGTGGGAGGTAGACATGGGCATCATCTGCATACAGATGATAGTTAAAACCCATGGAGGAGATAACCTTGCCAATGGAGGATGTGTATAGGGTGAACAGTAGGGGGCCAAGGACCGAACCTTGGGGGACTCCCACCGAGAGGTGGTTGGGGGTGGACAAGGACTCATTGAAGGCGTTAGTGAAGGAGCGGTTGGAGAAGTAAGATGAAAGCCAGGACAGGGCGAGATCGTGAATGCCCATGGACTGGAGGGACTGGAGGAGTAGGGTGGTGCCCTAACACATCCGTACTAGCCAGGAAGTGCACCCCTGAGCTCGAACTCCTAATCGTCAATTGCAGGCCGATGTACTCACCAAGGGAGTTCTCCTCCTACGTCCTCGTGTTAGTGTACATTCCACCTGACGCTGTAATTAAACATGCCCTGTGTGACCTGAGTGACACCATCACACAGTGGGAATCATCCCTTCCTGACTCGCTGTTCATTGTACTGGGAGACTTCAATAGGGCCAACCTTCACCAGGAGCTGCCACGTTTCCACCAGCATGTTACCTGCCCTACGAGGAACCTGAACACTCTTGACCATTGTTACACAGTGCTGAAAGACGCATATAAAGCGGTCCCTCGAGCAGCTGTTGGCTCCTCCGACCACTCCCTCATTCACCTGATCCCCACCTACAGGAGGCGCCTGGAGTCAGCAAAACCAGTGCTAAAGTCTACCAAAGTATGGTCGAGGGAGGCCAAACTCCAACTCCAAGCCTGCTTCGACTGCACAGACTGGAAAGCCCTGGAAGCACCAGACCTGGATGAGTGGGCGGACAATGTCTCCTCATACATCAGATTCTGTGAAGACTCCTGCATTCCATCCAGGTCCTTCAAGGTCTTTCCAAATAACAAACCCTGGTTCTCCAACAAAATACGGCAACTGAGAAGAAGCAAGGAAGCCGCACACAAATCCGGCATCCAGGAGGACTTCAAGACGGCAAGAAACAACCTGAAACGTGAGCTGAGAGCCGCCAAGAGGGAGTATGCAGAAAAGATGCGACACAACCTTCGCTCAAATGACCTACGCACTGTCTGGAAGGGTCTGAATGCAGCCACAAACTACAAACCTCCCCCACAACATGTGACACCTAGCACTGAGCTAGCCGAGAATCTCAGCAATTTCTATTGCAGGTTCGAGAACCAGGAGGCACTGGGGGGGCTAGCAACACCTTCCGATGCTCAGTCCTCAACTGCTGATGATAATGACCGAGGGCTGAGCACACCACCTCCAGCTGTGAGCGAGGCAGATGTCTTACGCCATCTAAGAACTCTGAACGCCAGGAAAGCCTCCGGCCCTGATGGTGTGTCACCAGCCTGCATAAAAACCTGTTCACGGCAGCTCGCTCCTATTCTCTCCTCCATCTACACCAGGTCCCTCCAGGAAAGCAAAGTCCCAGTGTGCTTCAAAAGGTCCACCATCATCCCTGTCCCCAATAAGCAGGGAATCTCCGACCTGAACAACTACAGGCCCGTGGCATTAACATCTGTCATCATGAAAACCTTTGAGAGGGTGGTCCTGTCCCACCTTAAGCTTACTACGTCAGCGCTACTGGATCCGTTACAGTTTGCGTGTAGAGCGAACAGATCCACTGATGATGCCATCAACATCTGCCTGGAGTTTACAAACAACCACCTGGACAAACCGAACACATATGTCAGAATCCTCCTGCTGGACTTCAGCTCAGCATTTAACACCATCTGCTCCCGCATACTCCAAAACAATCTCATGGCACTGAATGTCCATCCCACCCTTCACTTATTACACACTTCCTGACCAACAGGTCCCAAGCTGTCAAACTGGGGGATATCTCGTCTCATCCCAGGACAACAAACACAGGGGCTCCACAAGGCTGTGTCCTGTCACCGATCCTGTTCTCCCTCTATACGAACAACTGCAGATCCACTGTGGACTCGGTAAAAGTCATCAAATTCGCTGATGATACCACCATTGTTGGCCTTATAACAAACAATGACGAGCAGGACTATCGACGTGAGGTCGACAGTATTTGCCAGTGGTGTAAGGAGAACAGGCTGGTTCTCAACACAGCCAAGACCGTGGAGCTGATAGTGGACTTCAGGAAGAAGGCGCCCACTCCACCTCCAATCTACATTGATGGAACAGAGGTCGAAAGAGTGGCTAGCGTCCGCCTTCTGGGCACTACCATCTCTAAGGACCTGCACTGGAAGGCAAACACCGCCTTGACCCAGAGGAAAGCACAACAGAGGCTGTTTTTCCTCCGCCAACTGAAGAAGTTTGGCATGGCTCAGGAGCTGCTGACGAACTTCTACACAGCCACCATTGAATCCGTCCTCTGCTCATCCATCCTAGTCTGGTATGCTGGCTCCTCCAACAACGACAGATACAAGCTCCAGAGGGTCATTCGATCAGCGGAGAGAATCATCGGTAGACCCCTCCCCTCACTCGACCTCCTCCACTACTCCAGATTACGGTTTAGAGCACTGAGAATTGCCAGCGACCCCTCACACCCGGGCCACCGCTTTTTCAGCCAGCTCCATTCAGGCCGCAGGTTTCGAGCCATTTACACCAGAACTTCGAGGCATAGAGACTCCTTTTTCCCCTCTGCAGTCAACCTTCTAAACTCCCTGCATCTTTAACGCTGCCCCCCCCCCCCCCAAATGCTGCAGTTACCAACCTGATGGACTGTCTAGTGTAAAACTGTTTAAACTGCACCCTGCAGACTACCGCTTATTAATATGTACTACTGCTTATACTGTATGATTTTGTATGTCTATGCTCTTATACTGTAGGATTGAATGACTATGCTCTTTTCTTATGTTGATACTACTCTCACTTCTCTCTCTGAGCAATTGTATGTGCCAAACCCAATTCCGGGCACGACCCAGTCGTGCTTGGCGATTAAAAGATTTCTGATTCTAAACTACTGTGTCAAAAGCTCCTGAAAGGTCAAGGAGGAGGAGAATGGAGTATTTACCTTCAGCTTTAGCTAAGGTAAGGTCATTGACCACTTTGGTGAGAGCAGTTTCGGTTGAGTGGGCAGGCCGAAATCCAGATTGAAGTGGGTCTAGCAGTGAGTTGGCATTGAGGTACTGGGTCAGGCGTTTGTGAACCAGACGCTCAAGGAGTTTTGAGGAAAAGGGGAGGAGGGAGATAGGACGGTAGTTGGAGGGTAGCGAGGGGTCGAGGGAGGGTTTCTTGAGCAGGGGTAGTACAATGGCCTGCTTGAAGTCTGAGGGGAAGGTGCCTGTGGATAGGGAGAGGTTGAACATGGTAGTGAGGTACTTTAGAAATAAGGAGGTGCTACTACACATATAAATGTGAATCTGTTCTATCCACTTCCACTGTTCCAGATGTAAACTTTATATGTTCATCTAACTGTACACAGTGCATAGACTACATATATGTATTGCCATTCAGCCCTTTTTTGGCTGGAGGTGGTCTTTAAGATTAAGAGCGGAGCAACAGTAATTATATGCTATTACCTTTATATTGTGAGTTATATGTTATGGACAGACATTATGGAGTACACAGAAGTTGAGCATTGAGCTTTGTTTCTGACCGTGTCCATCCCTTCATGACCACCATGTACCCATCCTCTGATGGCTACTTCCAGCTGCACCATGTCACAATGCTTGAATCAATTCAAATTTGTTTCTTGAACATGACAATGAGTTCACTGTACTAAATGGCCCCCACAGTCACCAGATCTGAACCCAATAGAGCATCTTTGGGATGTGATGGAACAGGATCTTTGTGCCCTGGATGTTCTTCCCACAAATCTCCATCAACTGCAAGATGCTATCCTATCAATATGGGCAAACATTTCTAAAGAATGCTTTCAGCACCTTGTTGAATCAATGCCACGTAGAATTAACCACTTAAGCCTGTCTGGACGAACATTCTCGTCCAAATAGGCTGCGCGCACTCCCGACCGTTAGCCCAGCGATCAATGAATGGGATTATAGATCCCATTAATTGATCGAAGCTCCCCGCAGAAAAACCGACAGCCCCTTATCAGAGGCTGCGGTTTTTCTGAGTTACAAAAAGTTTTCTGTCCTCCTAATGCTTCCTGGAAGCGTACGATCACGCTTCCAGGGCTTTTTGACTGTGGCCAAAAAGTAAAACTACACCCACATCTATTTTTTTTATTAAACAAATACATTATTTTACATTTAAAATTTTCTGTTTACCTCCCACACCACAAATTACTCAAATAAATGTTTTAATAAAATTTTTTTTTTTTTTACAAAAAACAAAACAAATCAAAAAAACAACAACATAAATAGTTACCTAAGGGTCTAAACTTTTTAAATAAGCATGTCAAATGAGTATATTAATATAATTTTTCAATTATGGGCTTGTAAATGATGGACGCGAATTGAAAAAATGCACCTTTATTTCCAAATAAAATATCGGCGCCATACATTGCGATAGAGATAGTCTCCTATGCCACATTCAAGATGGCCGCCGCAAAGATCCGTGGCTGCGCAGTATGCATGGCGGAGAGTGCGGCTGCACAGCTCTCCGCCCTCGCTGTAAGCGCGCCCGCTGTCACAGTAGGAGGACGCTGACAGCGAGTACGCGGCTGGGCGAGGGCGTAGAGCTGCGCAGCCGCACTCTCCGCCATGCGTACTGCGCAGTCGCGGATCTTTGCGGCGGCCATCTTGAATGTGGCATAGGAGACGACCCGTGCTGTGGGGTCGGGTCGCTGCCTGGGGGGAATATAAAGGATACATTTGAGGCGGAATAGAACGGAGGGCGCATTAGAACACACCTATGGATTCAAATATTAAACAGGTAAAGATCAAAATTACGATTTTTGACGTCGTAAGCCCTTAAAGTGGTTAAGGCAGTTCTGGAGGCAAAAGGGGGTCAAACACTGTATTAGTATGGGGTTCCTAATAATCCTTTAGGTGAGTATATATATATATATATATATATATATATATATATATATATATATATATATATATGTCCCAAGGGTGGGGGGCGCATCTTCACAAGTTTGCTCCTGCCATCAAGAAGTCTACAACATGCCCTGTTTTTGGGCCTTAAAGACAGTCTGAAGCGAGAATAAATCTCGCTTCAGACCTCATAGATAGCAGGGGCATGTGTGCCCCTGCTAAAACGCCGCTATCCCGCGGCTTAACGGGGGTCCCTTCACCCCCAAATCCCCTCCGTACAGCCGGGGAGCGCTTCCACATTGGGGCAGGGCTAACCGCCACAGCCCTGCCCCACGCACGTCTGTCAGCGCGTATCTCCGCCTCTCCCCCGCCCCTCTCACTCTTCCTTCACTGAGAGGGGCGGGGGGGAGGCGGCGATGCACCGCTGATAGACGCGACTGGAGGCAGGGCTGCAGCCGTTAGCCCTGCCTCCAGGAAGAAAAAATTCACGACCAAGTTTGCGACCAAGGTTTGCGGGGGTGGGTTTGGGGGTGAAGGGACCCCCGTTTAGCCGCGCGATAGCGGCGTTTTAGCAGGGGCACACATGCCCCTGCTAACTATGAGCTCTGAAGCGAGATTTATTCTCGCTTCAGAGTCTCTTTAAATCAACCCACATGTCTTACCAAATACTTTGAGATTTGTGAAAGTTGGGTGTGTTTGTGGATGTGGTGTAAAACTGTAAAAAGTCTGTGAGAAATACAACAACAACAACAATATTTAGTAGATCAAGATACAAAATCCTTGCATTCTTGCAAGCACAGCCTATAGGGTGTATGTGGTGTGATCTATAATTAACTATATGTATTATATATTTACAGCAATGTTTCAGGGCACTTCATACGGGATTCAAATCGGTTTTGATTTTATAATATTTAGCACTAATAAAATATGATTGTAGTTCTTTAATATCTTTTACATATGGGTTGTATGCCAGAGCTGATTGTTTCTCACTGCATTTCAAAACATTCCCCAATAAACTCCACTCTAGAGACCTACTAATTCACTACAGAACAGTTAACATATCTAAAGAGAGACTGCAGTGAAAATAATATAATGGATAAAACTACTTATTTTTTTTCTTAAATATTAATTTATAAATTAAGTCAGTTAGTCAGTGTTTGCCCATCGTAAAACTTTTCCTCTATCTGATTTACATTCTGAAATGTATCACAGGCAGGCACAGCTTCAGGCTGCCTGCACATTGTATATCCGATTTATGATTCCGATTTGAGATTTTGATTTTCCCTGGATGCTATCAAAACAAGAAGAAAAACGCAGAAAAAAATGCAACATGCAATACCGATTAAAAATCTCAAATCGGAATCGCATGTAAAATCATATCAAATTCGCAAATCAGAATCGCATGTAGTGTGCAAGAGGCCCTAGTCCTGTCAGGTAAGGTCTGTGTGAGGAGATACTGTTTGCTTGGCAGTTTGAATTAGCTGTCATTTCCCACAATGCAATGAGGTTCACAGATAGCAAACTGTCAGGACCATGGTCATGACATCACATTGTCAGGACCGATTTAATCTGCATGGTTGCACCAGTACGAAGGTAATCTGAGGCCCCCCCCCCCCCCAGCAAAGTAAGCCCCCGGGGCCCCCGAGCCAGCTGCCACTAAAACCAAACACCAAATACCCATTCTAGGTACATTGGGAAGGAGGCAAATTCCAATCTCCACTACTGACACCAGGAACATAGGGGACCATCCCCGCACAGACGTCAGCCACGGACAAACCAGTCTCACTGCGACCACTACATACAGCGCTAATGGAGGTGATTGGAACAGCACCATGTTAGTAGCACTAACCACGGGGATATCGCACCACTCCTTTCCTGGATCATTTCACTCCAGAGCACAAATTAGTGCAAATGCAGAGTTCTCCTCACTCCCTGACGTCAGCTGCCCAGGTGATTTCTTTGGGTACCCACCGACAGACACGCTTGTTCAGCAGTGTCCCAGACATTGCTTCCTGAGTCCACATACAGCGGTTTTGGGATTGGAGTGCTCCAAAACTCCGCCTCTTCCTGCGCCATGTGGTCAGCACAATGTTGTTATTACAACACAGGCACACATCACAGGGGCCCCAGGGAATCAAGAGCAGTCGGGGGGGGGGGGGGGGAGACAACCCAGAGGGGCCGACAGGGGTTGAGGGCCCTGGATCAGGATAAATGCTGGGTACACACCACAGTTCACAAACACTGGTCCACATGACAGCCCAGGGGCCCCAGGTCTCTCTCACTCACTGGGGCCCCCAAACCACCATGCGACACCTAGAGGGAAGTGCGGGCAAGCCCTGGACCTCTCACCTCCAGGGAACTCACCCCACCACCTCTAAACTGAATGCCAACTGCAACAAACACAATTGCTAACTTCCAGTCAGAGCAATATCCTGCCTCTATCTGGCCAGCAGACGCTTGTCAGCCAATCAGGTGCACTGTCATACACCCTTTGCCTGCTGTACCATACCTAGCAGGAATTACATAGATTAGCATTCAGGTGGGAGGCTTCGGTTGGACGCAATCGTGAATTGCGTCGTTTACAGGGACGCCCCGTGTAGGCTCATCTCCCACACGGTCCCCTCCCTAACCACTCACCTGTCAACCGCATCCTAGAAGCTGCAAAAAATAAATTTAAAATCACAAACACTGGTCCACATGACAGCCCAGGGGCCCCAGTTCTCTCTCACTCACTGGGGCCCCCAAACCACCATGCGACACCTAGAGGTAAGTGCGGGCAAGCCCTGGACCTCTCACCTCCAGGGAACTCACACACCACAGTTCTCAGTGCCATGGACGGTGACTGTGCTTATGCATGGCTATTATCACATATCTGAGTTGTGTCTGTAACTATGTGCATGCGTTCCATCACTACAACGAATGGAATGGAATGGACACCAGACAGAACATTCCTGTCATAACCAGTCTGATTGGATCCTATGTTTAAAGATGCCCATTAACTGGGCCATTTTAGTAAACAATTGTCCTTCAGATCTGATAATTCCTATTGGACCAAAATGATCAGAAAAATCACTGGGCACATAAATGGGATAGAAAATATAACCAATTTTATAATTTCCAATAGAATCGATATGCAAAATGGATCAATGAAACGACTAATAAATCGATTGTTTAGTTGTCGATTGGCACCATCAACACTATCAAATACAACTGATCAGAAAGTTAATCATTACTAAAATTGGACCATTTATAATCACCTTAACATGATTGTTTTGATGTGTTGTGTGAACCAGCCCTTACTTGAGTGGGGCTTTACCTAAAAAACTAAAAAAAAGTTTCCATTTCTGCTAACTTGTAACAAAAAAAAAAAAAGGAAATCTGCCACGGACTCACCATGCCCCTCTCTGAATACTTTTTGATATCTACTTTCCAAAATGGGGTCATTTGTGGGGTGTTTTTACTGTCCTGGCATTTTGGGGGGTGCTAAATTGCAAGCACCCCTGTAAAACCTAAAGGTACTTATAGGACTTTGGGCCCTTTAGCGCACCTGCTGCAAAAAAGTGTCACCCATGTGGTATCGCCGGTCTCAGGAGAAATAGTATAATGTGTTTTGGGGTGTATTTTTACACATACCCATGCTGGGTGGGAGAAATATCTCTGTAAATTAGATTTTTTCTATTTTTTTACACACAATTGTCCATTTACACATGCTAATGTTTTGCTTTGGCAATGCTAAATGTATTTGGTCCTGCCAATAAAGTTTTTTTGGATTTGGATTAAGAGATCAGCGGTATAGCCAGGCAACGGGTATTGCTTAAAATGAAAAAAAAATATGGAAGCCTCCCTTTAGGTTCACTTTAAGACATACAAAAATAAAGCTGAAGACGAATTGCAGCTCACAGAAAACCATTTAACAATGCATAAAATGTGCATGCACCTTTACCCCAGCTTTACAAGAACTGCTGTGCACGAGGCTTTCCTGCAGCTTCGGCACTACGATATTGTTCATGTTCTCTTTACAGAAATGACTCCTACATTACATAATTAATTCTTTCTTCTTAAATTTTTGTCTTGAGCATAATGTCACACATTGTGCATGACATTGAAAAGGTAATGAGGCATAAATATTATAATATATATTAATGTAATGTAATATGACCCTTTCTTCAATTAATCTTCTGCTTCTTCCCAAACAGTGAAGATGTGACAAAGGATCACGTTATCAGAAATTATGTATTTATATGGAAATACGGATGTATCTGAATCAATTAAATGTGAAAGGTTTATTTTTTCAGTTAAACACAAAATTACACATCTAACAATTATATTGTTCACATTTCTAATGTTAAGTGATCATCGACATCAGCGCTGATGCTAGAAAAGGTTAGTTGTGGTCATTTATGAAAATACAGTAATATTGATATGACACTTCTCATTTCTCTCGTGTTTTAGATAAAAAAAGAACAGATGCATGGATATCACAGGTCAGTTAAAGTGTATATCCATGTACTTAGCAATGCAAAACGCGATTGCAATCACCTAGCGTCTGTAATTTTGTATTGCAGCATTCCACTATTGTTTTGCCGACTGCGTTTTGTGATTCTCATTCCAGTAAATGAGAATTATGACACAATTGCCAGGAAAATGCTACATGCTGGATGTTTGCGATTGTCAGAAAACGCAAACATGCCACAATCGCTGCAGTGTGAGTGATCCCATAGGATTATTTGTGCAGCTGCGCTTTGCTGATCGCCGGTGATCAGCAAAGCGCAAAACATGGGCTGAAAATGCCCAAGTGTGAATGAGGCCTAAACATAAACTCAATTTATTATTTATTCCTTTGCAGACAGAATTATTTTTTTGAAATCAGACCTAGCTTCACATAACACTTATGTTTTATATATGTTCTGTGTCTTGTCTGGTCTATTGCACTGCACCACCGATCTTCCCACAACCTTGCAGGGGAAGATTTATGGTTGTTTAAAAAGCTGGTACTGAGGCTATGTGTAAAGGCATTGCAGAGAACACTGTGCCTCACATACTGTACATATGTATTTTGTAGAGGCAACATATTTCTTACAAAGAAAATATATACATTCAGTATGTATAAATTCCAGTGGTGATCAATACATTACCACAAGTATGGGGGATGTATAGAAACTGCAGCAGTCAAATGATGTTCACAAGCCAATGCTACAACTGGGAATACCCTAGAAGCAATAGTAAAGGACTCCATATTTAATGTTAGCACATCCACCCATTTAAATAATATATAATGGCACCAGTCTGTTTGACATTCCTATGACCCTTTCAATCCTAAACCGTCACAAGGTCCTCTGTGGAATAAAATATATTTCTAGGATTACCCACACCAAAATGTGTTAATGATATCTAGTGTAACTAGAAGGTCTACCACCCACACAAATTGCCCCCTGCCCCCCCCCCCCCCCCAAAAAAAAAACACACACACACACACACACACACACACACAAAAACACAAGACACCTTGAAGACAAAAAAAGACTGTTGGTTTGGCATATCCATGGACACCATGGATAAGCAAGCCCTCAAGCTAACATAGTGGCTGGATGGTGTACTGGTTAAGGGCTCTGCCTCTGACACAGGAGACCTGGGTTCGAATCTTGGCTCTGCCTGTTCAGTAAGCCAGTAGTTCAGTAAGGAGCTCTTTGGGCAAGACTCCCTAACACTGCTACTGCCTACTGAGTGCGCTCTAGTGGCTGCCTTGCAAGCACTTTGAGTCCGCCCTTAGTCATAGTTAAAAGTGAACCTGCAAGAGGAGGGCTTTATGTAGGTGGGGGGAGAAAAAACTCAATGTTTGCTATTAACTAAAGTAGATTATATTTATATATCACATCTTGTATATGCAATGTATCTGTCTTTTCAAGTGATATTTTTTATTATGCACATATTTGTAATGTTCCCTTTAAGGCGAGGGCTTGTTGAGGTATAGGGTGGAGTTTTTTCTCCCCCCACCTACATAAAGCCCTCCTCTTGCAGGTTCACTTTTAACTATGACTAAGGGCAGATTGTAAGCCCGACACGCGTCAGTTGAATCTTGTGATTTTATGGCATGTCATGTGGAATTTTTGAATAAAAAAACAGCGTTTCTACCTCTGCTTGGTTGTGGATCCTTCTGTACATACTTATGGATTGGCCTGGCTTCCCAGATCCTGCACCCATTGGTTGAACTGGTAGGGGGTTTGAGCGTTTTTGCTCTCCTGGATTCACTTTGAGTCCGACAGGAGAAAAGCGCTATACAAAAAAAGGTATTATTATAACATCAAGGCCAATTACAGTCTGGGGTGCCAACATTAACATATCCTACACAAAGAATGAGTGTATCCACTATAAGACACATACCTAAATGGATACAATTTTTGAAAGTGATCTGGTTTGAGGCTCTATATCCGCTGGGATATAGTTATCAGTAGGGTGGAGTCATCAGAATTTATTGTTTTGTTTTACTCACTTTTGTTGTACTCAAACCGAAGAGAAATCATGGTTTGCTTACTCAAGCTTATACATTGCATGTGTAGAGTTCACAGGGCAGCAAAACTAAATATGCAGTAAAAATAAGAAGGCTTGGATCAACACAAAGCCAACAGATACATATAATACCTTCAAAATAAACAGACGTTCTGGGTTTTACATGCCTAAAGTGCCATGCTTGAATCTCAGACAGGACACTATGATAATAGAGTTTATATTTTCTGTGGCTTATATCTGGGTACTCTGGTCTCCTACCACATCCCCAAAACATATGGATAATAACGCTTAATGATCCTTTACAATAAAATTATTGCACAATGAACTGTATACCTTAATGCAGTGCTTCCCAATCCTGTCCTCAAAGCCGCCTACCAACAGTACATGTTTTGGAGAAGGAGGAAGTCGGAGAAGTCATTTTGCGTAGCTGTGTTTGGAGCAGTTCTGAAATGCAGCCATTAAAGAGACACTGAAGCGAAAAAAAATATGATATAATGAATTGGTTGTGTACTATGAATAATTTCTAGAAGATCTGCAGCAAAGAAAATATTCTCATACTTTTATCTTCAGGTATATAGTGTTTTTTCTAACATTGCATTATTCTATAATATGTGCAGATTACACAACACTCAGCATTCAAAATGATTCTTTCAGAGCAGTCTGTGAAGTAATGACCTCTCCTCTAGCAGAGAAAAAGTAAACAGTCCACTTACAGTTGAGATAATAAAAGTCAGATAACAGCCCTCTCCAAGGAGAGCTTAATGGCTTGTTTGCATAGAGATAACAACTGGAGTTTCTCAACTCTTCCTGTACTGGAAACAATTAGATTGATGTATCTGATCTTAATGTTTTATTTCTTAGCTGTACTACACATGCAAATCATAATATCATAATTTTTTTTTCGCTTCAGTGTCTCTTTAAAGTAAAAAAAATCCCCACTGTGACCAGACTTTCTCCAGTTGCTTTCAGCCACAAAATGAAGTTCTTCACAAACCCGTAAGTTAAATGAATAAATATATAGAAGTTCCAAGCTAAAATATGGGACCTTCAGGTTGGAAGGTTACTAAATGTTTCTGATAATCTCAATAAAAATTGAGCTAGTGTTTATTTGTGACTGTACACACAAAACAAAAATCCCTGCTGTTGACAAAACTTCCAAACCCAGAGGAAGCAAACAAAGGCATAATATAGCGAGTGAGCGAGCATGTTGACAACACATAGAACGTATAAAGATAAGGTTTTGCATCAACAGCAATTACAGTGACTTTCCCTTTCAAAAAGCACAGATATTTAGAGGCAAAAACGTGCACTAGACAGCACGAAGATGGCCTCTGTGGGGATGAGATTGCTACTAGACAAGATTCCTGCTAACATATTTTCTGATTTCTAATGGTGCAAAGTGGTGGAGCAGGTAAACAATCAATATCTAGAAGATACTGATTGTTTACCTGATCTACAACAGATTGTATAGTCTGTGGCTAGCTTTAAATAAATGTGGGTTTTTTATGCCTACATGTAATAGCTACAGCTAATAGCTAGGCACATGGCTGAAATAAGTCTTGCCATTTATTTCTGCAATAGATAGAGCTGAACCAAACAGATTGCCTTTTTTCAGCAATAGTGTTTACACTTTAATTTTAATTTTTTGTTTTATTATGTGTTAATATAGTCTTTTGTTGTAGAAGTGTGGGCTGCAGACACTGTATTTGTACAATGTTTTTCACACAAATAATTAAAAATCGTATAGAACAAACTTAAAGTACCGTATATACTCGAATACAAGTGGACCTCTTGTATAAGTCGACTCCAATATTTGACCCACTCAAGCTGGAATTTTTTATTGACTCAAGTATAAGTCTACCCAGCAAAGTTAATGGCTGCACTTGTGGCCCAGGAAGAATTAACAGCTGCACTTGGGGGCCAGGAGGGGTTATTGACTGCACTGCATACAGTATTGCAGCCATTAACCACTGCTGTCCGTTAAGTGCAGCCAATAATTCCTCCAGGAGCCCTAGTGCAGCAAATATTCACTCCCCTTCCTGCAGCCCAGTATTTTTCCCCTGCCCATTTCCTTGTTGCTGCCAGGATTTTCAGACCTGAGCTTTCTTGGCATTTCCATTATCAAGAATGTGTCACTTACCACAGGGTAAATTGCTGCAAATCGGAATGTCACTAATAGTACACACATTACTCAGTATGCTCAGCGTTGCCCATGAATCATGTATAAGTCGACCACTATACTTTTATTTAGTGAGTCAGACCGAAATTTCTAGACTTATAGTCGAGTATATACGGTAAGTACAGTTGACTAAAAGCCACACTGTGTTTACTTTCAAGCAGTTATTTTAATTACTACAAACTTTAATAATGGTTTGCCCTAAAAGTGGCAATACACATCCATTTTTTGCATCAATATCCAGCCGATTCCATTATTTGGAGGAATCTGTTAGAAATCAATGCCGAAAACGATTCCTGTTCATCTGATTTTTAGCCCAAATCAGTCAATTGTGCCGGATGAAACATTTCAGTCGCTCGGCGGTGGGTCAGGAGCAAGTCGCTAGTAAACTTTACTTGCATTTGATTGCGTTGGTTTCAAAGACTTTTTTTTCCATGTCGCCAGTAGCGTTGATTTTGTGACTAAGCTACTCTCACCTGCAGGCGGCACAGTTTCGGTCTCTTCTCTACCCGTCAGTTGCTCCTTTCTCTCACTTCACTTTTGAGCCCCGGACAAATGCTGGAGGCCAAATACTTAAGGTGTCTAGTGGTCACGTAATGTACATGCCTTGGTGCCCCTAGTGCTTGCCCTATATAGAATCTGTTACATCACACAAGTACCCCAGGACTCCGGAGTGAAGAAACAAGAAGGAACAGCCAATGTGGAGAAAAGGCACAGGAACTGCCCCAGGTAAGAGCAAGCTGCCCCTACTGGGAAACCCAGCAGGTGTGCAGATTTTCAACAGATGTCATGCTGTAAATTATTGAAAATCTGTGTGTAGTGTGAAGGGATTCGATCAGATTGATCCCTCTCTGATCAGATAATGATCTAGAAGTTTTGAATCAGGATGATACCATTTATTGGCTAACTTTAAAAGAAAAAGAGTAAGCTTTCAGCTAATACGCCATTTTCAGACTTGCTTCCTGCTCTAACCGATGGCTAACATGGTACAATACTCCTCTGTTACAGATAATGATCTGAGAGGGTTCTATCTGATGGTCACATCGACCAGTCAGTGTATTGTCACCTTAAAGAAAACCTGAACTGAAAATAAAAGTCAAAATAAACATACACAAGTCATACTGACCTCCCGTGTAGTGTACTCCTCAATCTCTTTCTCCTCTACCACGTCCTGTTTGTCCACTGTGATCAAGGAAATTCTCCGTCCTCCATTTTAAAAATTGCCATTACCCCATAACAGCTTTCTGGTCAGTACATTGTTAAATTGTAACATCGCCCACTTTAGCCATAGAGAAACATGGACATTACCTGGCACATCAGTTGTCCTCTCAGCTATAACTGACAGCAACTGATATATAACAGACTTCAACTGATATATTTCAGTTCTAACAAAATGTTGTCAGAACTAGAAGGGATCATTGTCAGAAGAAAATGGTGAGCTTCTGAGAGGAACTGATGGTGAGGTAACTATGTAATGTTCATTGGAAGTTACCTCATGTGTTTATTTTAAATAATTTTACTCAGTTCAGGTTCCCTTTAACTTTTTTTTTTGTTTTTTTTTAATAAAATCATGGTATTATATAATATTTTAAAGGACTACTGAAGTGAGTGGGTTACGGAGGCTGCCATATTTATTTCCTTTTAAGCAATACCAGTTACTTGGCTTTCCTACTGATCCTCTGCCTTCAATACTTTTAGCCGTAGCCCCTGAACAAGCATATGCAGATCAGGAGGTTTCTGAGATTATTGTTGGATCTGACACGATTAGCTGCATGTTTGATTGGAAACTAGTTAATCTAATACACTGTGACTGTTATTTCACAGGATTCATCTGCTGCACTTGGAGGACCCTCACCTAGGTTCTGAGAGAAAATACAAGCAATAAGTGCCCAGAATGGACAACAATGGATAACAAGCAAGCTAAACATTTAGATTATTAGGGCAATTATTATTATTTTTTATTTATATATCACCAAAAATATTTCATAGAGATGCACATAGTAAAAAAACTAATAGTGGGGAACACAGATGCAATCTATATTACGTTATATGAAGCTATCGCACCCAGAGTTAAGAAGAGTCTGATGGCTTCAAAATACCATAAATTGTAAAATACATCTATGCCATATTAGCTGAGCCATACAATACTGATTATGGTAAATGGGAAAAGAGAATTGCTCCACCAGGATCTAATGCTTCCTTTGCTTATTTCATAGACCTCCATATCCTCTCTCCTCTCTGTTTCTCACATTTTGCCCTTCTCCCCATCACTGCCCGGCCCTCTCTGTGATTCCTCTATGCGGCCCGTCTCCAGCTGGAAAGCCAGTCCTAAGGCAGTGACTGTGCTACCACTATAGCCCTGTCAGGAGCAGTTATTGATGGGCTGCCCATGTATTGTATATCCACAGCTATTGAGAGTAGGCCTAGGGAGCAGTTTTTTTTCCTTTGACTGAATAGGAGAGAGATGCCCGTATTTAAAAAAGGAGGAAGAATAGACTGGGGGAGTTATGGCTGAGGTGGGATTTGCTATATATTTAGTAATATTCCCAGAGGTTCCATCAGACAGGACAAGGTAGTAAAGATATAATAGAAAAAAACTCTGTGAGTTGTAGGGAAATCAAGCCAGAAATCACATAGGCAGATGCCTAATCTGAAAAGGGCAGATGTAGAGTGTGAAATGCAATTACATATTAAAAGAGGGCAGTTTTATCTACCAATTCATGCCACTTCAGATATTTATATAAACTTGCTAAAATAATTCAGCATGATACCTGCAGAAGGAGACAACAGATAAAGTGTGGGGAAGAACTATAAATAAAACAGCAGAATGCTGGCTAATGTGAACGTGTTTATCATTATATAAGTGTTTTTGTCTTATCCCGTAACAGAAATGTTTTGTATCCATACTAAGATTACCTCAGGGAGCAAACCAGAGGAAAACACAACTAATTCTGCAAATCAAGCCTGAATTAATTCAAATAAAAAGTGTTTTACCGTTGGTGGGTGTGACTGCAAATTGACTAACCTAATGCCTGGTACACACCATGCAATTTCCCATTAGATAGATGGTTCAAATCGATTATTTCCGACAGGTCTGATCTATTATGTATAGAGGTGTTTAGAAAATTGACCAGAAAAAAACGATCAGAAGCCAGATCGGACCTGTCGAAAAAAGAATCGCTTTGATCTGTCTATCTGATAGGAAATTGCATGGTGTGTGCCAGGCATTACAGCAGACCTGGCTACGCCCTAATACAGCTTCCAGGGAGGCTTGCAGTCTATTTTATCACCTATTGGAATAAAAAATTGTTCTAAGTTTGTAGAATTGTTTTTGGGTAGGTTGCAATTGTTATGTGTGTTATTTTCCAATCTAATCTCTAATGTTTGATGTTTAACCACTTCCAGACATTCATGATCGAATTCTATGCCCTGTTTGTGGCCGATTATTTCTGGCAGGGCATAGATTTTAATCAGCCCCACTGAACCTGCACGGTCTTGCTCTTGCCATTCGCGCTGCTGCACCCGCTCGCTCTGCTGTCACGCTGACAGCAGAGCTTCTGGATGTCAGTCAGGAGTCAGTCTCATTGGCTCATGACCCTATGATTTCTGTGAGCCAATTACAGCACAAAATAGGATTTTCCATAATGCACTGTAGGTATCTAATGTGGGAGAGGCAGACCTTCCTCCTCAGATCACTGACCACATAAGCTTACAGTCCTCCCAGCCTTATATCACTAACCTCAGGCACTTATGCTGGGCATACACGGTACGTTTTTGTACCGCTCAATCGAGCCGCTGATGGCTCGATTGATAAAATCAGACGTGCCCGATCACCTGCCAGATCGATTCCGCGCTTGATACCGCGGGCAGAATAATAGAAGAAAATGAAAAGAAGCGCCCGCGGGGACAAGCGGGAATCAATCCAGGCGCCCGCGGGGACGAGCAGGGACGTGCCGGAATCGAGCCAGCGGCTCGATTCAGCGTTACAAAACGTATCGTGTAAGCCCAGCATTACACCCTATTTCTTGTCTCATGTCACTAAGGATGCTGTGAGACAGTGATTAGAGTGTAAGATTCTAAGGACAGTTAAAATAAGGAAGGGATTTTACTTGGGGGTGTGGCTTTTGATCAGGGGTGGAGTTTAGGGCACCAGCATGCCTGTGCCTACAGACCTCTGCGTTGTAAATCCGGCCAGTTGGGGGTGGGGGGGGGGGGGAGTGTTTGGCACTGACTTTTAGCTATTACTGTTAAATATCGGTGTATTTGCCTTCTTAAAACAGAAGGAAATCTGCAATAATTCAGCTATAAGTGAACATTTGTGGTTACCCACAATGCACTACTACTGAATAGGCAAATTATCCCTTTTCGCCCTTGGTAAGCCAAGCAAGCATCCAGAACCTCTGGTGTATAGCAAGGCTATAGCTTTAAATTTTACACAGCCATATCAAACCCACATGTAGACAGCCTGTTTCGGACTTTTGGTCTTCATCAGTACATGGCAGGGATTGATAAGGATGTATGAGATAGGGCTTGGACCAGTACAACAGAGTAACCAAGCAGCTCAGGGTGACCCAAACTGCTAGGAATGTATAGGGGGATAAGACCATATGTGTATAGGGGGAGAAGACCAAAAGTCCGAAACAGGCTGTCTACATGTGGGTTTGATATGGCTGTGTAAAATTTAAAGCTATAGGCTTGCTATACACCAGTGGTTCTGGATGCTTGCTTGGCTTACCAAGGGCAAAAAGGGATAATTTCCATATTCAGTAGTAGTGCATTGTTGGTAACCACAAATGTTCACTTATAGCTGAATTATTGCAGATTTCCTTCTGTTTTAAGAAGGCAAATACACCAAGCTTTGCTTTTTTTAGTAGGAGGGCTTTTTGGTCCCTTTTATCCCCCTATACATTCCCAGTAGTTTGGGTCACCCTGAGCTGCTTGGTTTCTCTACTGTTAAATATCTACATACATATGTTTAGTATGGGTTAAACATATATGTCAATTACAGTAAATAAGGGAGGTAAACAATGTTGAGAGTCATAAAGAAAACATAATCAAACTTTTATCCAGCTACTAATCTAGATTGTCCTCCTACATGCTATACTCTGGTTATGCAGCACTGTTAGCTATCGTATACAGCCTACCAATTCACTCTGCCATGTGCTGCAACCCTTTATTCTGACTGTAACACACAATGGACAGGACCTTTCCCCCTGGAGCATCACAGAGTTGCTGCATATTTCCTTGCTTTTGTGCCATGCACCTTCTAGAGAGTGTGCTGCATAACTGTGCATTACCTTTATTTGTAAAGTATTTATTGTTTGCATTACTGTAGTTGTAAAGTGCTACGGAGTAATAAAAGCAATAATAAAATATATGTGCAGAATAGTTATAAAGTAAATCCAGGAAGTAGAAAGGGTAGGGTTGGATCCAGTGCATCAAAAGCATGAAGTGTAAACGATACGAAGATACAGACTAGTGTGGGAGGCACAAATGAAAATCTTCTTCAGTAAGTAAAGTGCAAAGAAAATTTACAGCGGAAGTTAAAGCACTTCTAAATCTATTTGTGTTTAAAAAAATTGTAAGGGCAAGCCATCACGTGCACTCCCCTTTTTACTGTATTTAATATTTTTATTTCTTTACGGTACCTCTCACCCTACAGTATAGCTTTTAATCCATCCATCTAGAACCTTTCATGTGATTTATAATTATAACCTTGGTTTGCAAGCATAATTTGTTCCGGAAACGTGCTTGTAATCAGGGCCGGATTTAAAGCTCAGGAGCCTATAGGCACAGAAGTTCTGGCGCCCTAAACTCCGCCCATCCGACAAGACACGCCTCCACCCAGCCACGCCCCCATCCCTTATGAAATAAAACCATACAAGGTAATGCAGATATTGCCAAAGACAAGTATACCAGCAATATGCTGATATTACTAATGACACACAATTAACCAAACATAGGCCAACATTACCAACAACAACCAGATAATACAAGGGCAGACAGTGGATGGTAGATTTGAGTACTAAGCAGGTCATAACAGTTAGAAAAGCAGCAGGTGACAGATGACAATCAGTGGTAAATAGTGGGTACACAATTATTAGGTGGTTGCTCCCCCTTTCCCCTGCGTGGTCAGTATAACATGTAATCTCCAGGCACTACGGTGAAAAGGAAGGGAGGGGGTGTCACCTCTTTCATCCCATCCAAACAGCAGAGCGGCAGAGCACAAATACCTACTCAAAGTCCAGGTACTCAAGTCTCCTATTCACTGCAGCCATTCAGCATGCAGCAATGTTTCTACATAGGCTCCCGATGTCACATGACATGCATTTCAAACCCTGATGGAGGAATGCAGCAGCATGAATGGCAGCAGTGAAGAAGACAAGATGACCCAGAACTGAAGTTGGTATTTATTCGCCGCTGTTCTGCTATTTGGATGGGGGAAGAGAGGTGGGCCCTGTTAGTCCCCAGGCCCCTCTGCATTCACAGGACTAGTGGAGGCAATGGTTATGCCACTTTCTGCCTGGGGTCTAGATGTTACCTGCCCCTTATAAATCTTTACTGTGGCCTAGGCAGCATCCCCCTCCCCTGCCTGTTAAAGTACAGGGTGGAGCACAAAAGACCGGCCCAGCTGCCTGTCATGAGCGCAAGTTACCGGCAAATGCCAGCCAGCCTGTTCTTGTGTACCTCTTGCTTTATCCCTGCTGTGGGTGCCCTCTTTATTGAAGCCTGTATCGCTTGCATTTGCGTATGAGATCAATAGCCATACAGCAGCAAATACAAGTGACACAGGCTTTAATATAGCCAGAGAGGACTCACAGAAGGGATTGACAAGAGGCGCACAGGGACTGGCCAGCATTTGCCTGTAAAGTCATGCTCGTGGCAGGAAGCAGGACTCTTTTGCGTGCCAGTGCCACCCTGTATAAACCCTATATAGTATACCCTAGAGTCTAGGGCCTAGACAACCCCCCCCCCCCCCCCCCCCCCCATAAAGCCTACCTCCTTCCAACCCCCTTTCCCTCTTAGGGCACTAAATAGCCCCAGGCAATACCCTGTCCCCCTTCCCCAAGCAGAATGTGGCCAGGCACACATGCGTACACACACAGACATACATGCACACACACAGAAAAACATGCGCACACACATACACACACAGACACACATGACACATGTACACAGACACTCATGCACACACACACAGACACACGAAACATGCACACAGACACACACGTACACAGTCACTCATGCACACACACAGACAGATGTACACAGACACTCATGCATGCACACACACACACACAGACACACACACACACGTACACAGTCACTCATGCACACACACAGACACACATGACACATGCACACACAGACACTCATACACACACACACACACACACACACACACACACACACACACACACACACACACACACACACACACACACACACACACACGTACACAGACACTCATGCACACACACAGATACACATGACACATGCACGCGCGCACACACACACACAAACATGTACACAGACACTCATGCACACACACATGACACGTGCACACACAGACACACTTATGCATACACACACACACACACACACACACTCACACACACACACGACACGTGCACACACAGACACGCATGCATACACACACATGACACATGCACACACAGACACTCATGCATACACACACACACACTCATGCATGCACACACACACACACACTGACACACGACACATGCGCGCACACACACACGCAAACACATGCACACAGACACTCATGCACACACACATGACACGTCACGTGCACACACAACAGAAAACCGCCCCCCCCCCCCCCACCATTTAAGCAGATAGAAAGGAGAAAAATAAATACATCACCAAACACTTGTGTCGCAGGTATCACTCTGTCACAAGCTCTTTCCGGCTGGGGCTGCAGCACTAAAAGGACTGACCTGCCGAGGGAGAAAGCAGCTGCTTCCCCACACGTGGTTGCAATGCCGGGCACCTGCAGCACGCAGCAGAGAAGTTATTCGGCCAGCGCGGGCTTCCCCCTTACCATGCCTATGATTCCCGGCAGCACGTACATTTTTACAGAAGCGACTAGCGTGTTCTCCCCCGTGGCCGCTTCATGCCCACACACACTATGCAGTGCACAGCAGTCCAAGGGAAAATCAATAGCCGCCGCAGACATTCGTCCAACTAGTGGGACCCAATCACGCTGAGAGCGACGGGAGAGCAAGCGGACCAGGGCAGGCATGATTAATATTGCACTCCCATGCTGCTGAGACGGGCGGGAAAGCAAACGGACCAGGGCGGGCATGATTAACATTGCGCTCTAATGCAGCCGAGATGGCGAGCGGGCCAGGGCAGGCATGATCGGCTGATGTTAAGGGGAGAACCGATCACACGGAGCGGACGGGAGAGCGACCCGGCCTGGGCAAGCATGAATTACATTGCGCTCCCATGCGGCTGATGAGGGGAGACTCGATCACGTGGAGCGGGCGGGAGAGCGAACCGGCTGGGACAGGGATGAGTCACACTGCGCTCCCCAGTATTCCCTCACATAAAGGAGCCGCCTCTGACCTTTAAGGCGCCTGTAGGCACGTGCCTACAGTGCCTTATGGTAAATCCGGCCCTGCTTGTAATCCAAAGCACTCATATCAAAGCGAATTTCCCCATAAGAATTAAAGGGACACTTAAGTCAAACAAAAAAAATGAGTTTTACTCACCTGGGGCTTCCAATAGCCCGCTGCAGCTGTCTGGTGCCCTCGCCATCTCCCTCCGATCCTCCTGGCCCCGCCGGCAGCCACTTCCTGTTTCGGTGACAGGAGCTGACAGGCTGGGGACGCGAGTGATTCTTTGAGTTCCTGGCCACAATAGTGCCATCTATGCTGCTATAGCATATATCATATGCCATATAGCAGCATAGAGGGTGCTAATGTGTCTGGGAACGCGAAGAATCACTCGCGTCCCCAGCCTGTCAGCTCCTGTCACCGAAACAGGAAGTGGCTGCTGGCGGGGCCAGGAGGATCGGAGGGAGACAGCAAGGGCACCGGACAGCTGCAGGGGGCTATTGGAAGCCCTAGGTGAGTAAAACCCATTTTTTTTGTTTGACTTAAAGCGGATCCGAGGTGAAAAACTAACTATTAAAAGTCATTTGTCTTTATTTAGTTTAGTTAAGTTTAGTTGGTTTACAGAGTAAACTATCAGCAAACAGCTTCATCAGTACATAAATATTTTTTCCTGTTATACAATGAGAGCTGCCATGTTCTGCTTGTAATCATTACACAGGCAATCTTATCTTTATCCCCACACCTCAGACTGTACAAACTCCACTCCCCTACACTCCCCTCTCCCTCCCCTTGCCTCCGAAATCCCGTGCATGCTCAGTGTGTGCTGGGGCTCTCCTGTGTGAAAGGAAGCAGGGTATTGGAACACAAACTGTGGAAGAAGACAGGCATAACTGCAGATATAGCAGTTCCTGGATTTACACAGATAAATGTACACAGAGATAGATATATATATATATATATATATATATATATATATATATATATATATAACCAAAGTGTAGAAGACCTCAGTTCAGAGATATATATTTATTGTACTTATAAAGCGCTAAAATATTATGCAGCACTGGACGTTAGTTTACAGACAATATTTAGGGGTGACAGTGGAATTGCCAGAGTTCGGCTGCAGGTTTAGAGCACTCATGAGGAGTGATAGGCCAAATCGTTCAGGATATAGATATATATATATATATATATATATATATATATATAGTCTGATCTGAGGTCTGCTTACACTTTAGTGCAAAATAGATCAGAATGCATATATATATATAATTTATTATTTCTCACTAAAGTGTAAGCAGACCTCAGATCAGAACGAACGAACACACACACACACACTTTTTTTTTTCACTAAAGAGGGTGCCAGTGGGTGGGGAGGTGGGTGCCACTGCGTTGGGAGAAGGGTGCCACTGGGTGGGGAGGAGGGTGCCAGTGGGTTGGGAGAAGGGTGCCACTGGGTGGGGAGGAGGGTGCCCAGGGGTGGAGAGTAGGGTGCCCATGGGTGGGGAGTAGGGTGCCCATGGGTGGGGAGTAGGGTGCCACTTTGGGTGGAGAGTAGGGTGCCCAGGGTTGGGGAGGAGGGTGCCCAGGGGTGGGGAGGAGGGTGCCACTTTGGGTGGGGAGGAGGGTGCCCAGGGGTGGAGAGTAGAGTGCCCAGGGGTGGGGGAGGAGGGTGCCACTGTGTGCAGGGCAAGGTACCCATGGGTGGAGAGTAGGGTGCCCATGGGTGGGGAGGAGGGGGCCACTTTGGGTGGGGAGGAGGGTGCCACTTTGGGTGGGGAGGAGGGTGCATGTGGGTGGGGAGGAGGGTGCCCAGGGGTGGAGAGTAGGGTGCCCATGGGTGGGGAGGAGGGTGCATGTGGGTGGGGAGGAGGGTGCCACTTTGGGTGGGGAGGAGGGTGCATGTGGGTGGGGAGGAGGGTGCCACTTTGGGTGCGGAGGAGGGTGCCCAGGGGTGGAGAGTAGGGTGCCCAGGGGTGGAGAGTAGGGTGCCACTTTGGGTGGGGAGGAGGGTGCCCAGGGGGTGGGGGAGGAGGGTGCCACTGTGTGCAGGGGAAGGTACCCATGGGTGGAGAGTAGGGTGCCCATGGGTGGGGAGGAGGGTGCCACTTTGGGTGGGGAGGAGGGTGCATGTGGGTGGGGAGGAGGGTGCCACTTTGGGTGGGGAGGAGGGTGCATGTGGGTGGGGAGGAGGGTGCCCAGGGGGTGGGGGAGGAGGGTGCCACTGTGTGCGGGGGAAGGTACCCATGGGTGGAGAGTAGGGTGCCCATGGGTGGGGAGGAGGGTGCATGTGGGTGGGGAGGAGAGTGCCACTTTGGGTGGGGAGGAGAGTGCATGTGGGTGGGGAGGAGGGTGCCACTTTGGGTGGGGAGGAGGGTGCATGTGGGTGGGGAGGAGGGTGCCCAGGGGGTGGGGGAGGAGGGTGCCACTGTGTGCGGGGGAAGGTACCCATGGGTGGAGAGTAGGGTGCCCATGGGTGGGGAGGAGGGTGCATGTGGGTGGGGAGGAGAGTGCCACTTTGGGTGGGGCGGAGGGTGCATGTGGGTGGGGAGGAGGGTGCCCAGGGGTGGAAAGTAGGGTGCCACTTTGGGTTGGGAGAAGGGTGCCCAGGGGTGGAGAGGAGGGTGCATCTGGGTAGAGAAGAGGGTGCATCTGGGCACAGAGGAGAAAAAAAAATGATCGAGGCACCAGCCGCGGAATGCGGGGAGGGGGTGCTGCATCTTTCCTCCCTCCCTCCGGCTCTAGAACTACTGTGTGTGTGTGTGTGTCCCCCCCCCCCCCGGGATGCAGAGTTTGTGCAGTGGAGCGGTGGTCACCTTACCCGTCCATGCACTCGTACAGGCAGCCGGCTCTTCTATTCTAGTTCCTGTTTACTACGTAGTAAACAGGAACTAGCAGAGAAGAGCCGGCTGCCTGTACGAGTGCATGGACGGGTAAGGTGACCACCGCTCCACTGCACAAACTCTGCATCCCGGGGGTGGGGGGACACACACAGTAGTTCTAGAGCCGGAGGGAGGGAGGAAAGATGCAGCCCTACCTCCCCGCATTTCGCGGCTGGTGCCTCGATCCCGGGGGACACACACACACAGTAGTCAGAGAGCCGGAGGGAGGGAGGAATGATGCAGCCCCTACTCCCCGCATTGCGCGGCGGGCGCACTAATTATTTTTTTTTCCCCTATGCCTAGCCCGGGACATTGGGGGGTGGCAGCAGGATAGCAGGAGGGCCCCCAACCCGGGATAGTTGGGGAGCTTGCCAGCCGCTCCGTCCTGATACCGGACCCCGACTCATCCTCTGCTGAGCTCTAATCGCCGGCTTGAATATGACAGGTGATGCTGCTCACGCTACTATCGCGTGACTTCAGCAGCCCTGTCCGGAACGCCCATGCCTCCTCCTAAGCTTGCCCCTTCTCAGAAAGCCTCCTCCTCTCCACAATCAGGTCCCATGATTCAAAGCTGCATGGGACCTGACGCCGCGGCGTTAGGAGATCTAAGGGGGTGTGGCCTAGTCAGTAAAATCTAAATTGGTCATTATTAGCAATAAAAAATTTTTTCAGAAGGTTCACCATACAATTAATTTTATGTAAGGGGCTCATTACTGATGAATGCAAAAGTTCGTCTCGGATCCACTTTAAGTGTCCCTTTAATGGAAACCCATGTGATTCATTCCACAATCCAAAAACAGTTACAGTAAAAAAGTATGAAATAAAAATGTTAACAAGACTTTCATTATAACTAACAGAATCAATGCAAGTTGTTGGCTCAGTCCAACCTATTTTTTGTGTGGCTTTAACAAGGAACTTATCCATTGATAGTTACTTTTGCCTACTTTTGAGGATTACTTGGAAATATGACTTTGCACAGTCTCTACACTCAGAATAAGGCCAATTAAGTACAATCCTGCAGCGCCTTAGGAGAAGAACTATCGGCTCAGTGATGTGCCGCATGTATACTTTTGTTGCTAGTATATCAAGACGTTGCTTGTATATCAAGCCAAAATTTCACAATAATTTTTGCTTGTGCAGCAAATCGCTCTAATTAGACCAAGTTACTCTCAATCAAAGGATTCATTGTATATTTTATCAACCACCTCTTCCCTCTTTAGTCACCCAGTGACCATACTCACAGGATCTTTTGACAGACCTGATAGAACATCTGATTAGAAACAGCTCAAAATTGCTACAATGTTATTGTCTCAGAGGTCACCTAGTCTTGAGTAGCCACTCTTGTTATTGTCCTGGTTCTTCATCACTAATCCACTAACAATAGATTGGTATTTTTATTTTTATAATTTTTCCAAGTCCAAGTGAATCGGTTTGAAACTGATGAGTTACAGACTACCCAGCAAGCTCATGGTGAACCAGAACTCCTAGAAGTGTGTAAGGGGCTACAAAGGATCAAAAAGCACTCTTAATAAAATATTGCATGTTGGATTATTGTGGCTCTGTACAATTAACAAGCTAACACATCACTGCATTTCGGCAGTTCTGAAGGCGTGGTTAGCTTGCAGGGAAAACAAAGGGATGATTTGCATATTCAGCAGTGATGCATCGTGGGAGACATAATATGCTCACTCCAACCTGAATTATCGCAAATACCTTCTGTTTTAAGAAGCCAAACTTTTGTTTTGAATCTGATGCAAAGATTATTTTCAGTACAATAACCTTAAAGGCTCATACACACACACAATGAATGTCACCAGGCTGAGATCTGTACCCTATCCCTCGGGCGACATTGCAGGGCCCACACCATAAAGATTTGTCGCTAGCCTGCAGGTGGGGAGGAGTGCTGACAGAGCGATGTGGATGTGACATCACCCAGAAGCTGAGTGAATGAGGCAGAAAAGGATTCAGCTGAAATGGGGCCATAGGCAAGATAGCAGTTTTTGCCCATTGCTGCTGGTCTCCTGGCTTTTTAGTAAGATTTGGTGCACACTTACCAGGCCCCTTGATTCTCTCTAGGGCTAGGCAAATGTCTAGGTTTGCCTTGTGGATGATCTGGTTCCAGAGCGGGGAGAACCTTGCTCTCGGTTACTCAACTGAAGTGATCCACCAGGCAGATCGCTGACTGAGGGCCAAGGGGATTTGGGGCTGCTGTACACACACTGGATTCTCAGCAGACGTGGTTGTTACTGGCCGCCTCAGCGAGTTTTTACATATAGTGTGTATGGGGCTTAACAGTTAAAAGTACAGTATGAAAGGTAGCTGGCACGCAATATATTATGAGACCTTTTTTTTTTTCAAATGTGGAGACAAAATCATTAATAAAGTCTGTCGTTTTACAGAAGAAAGTTACTCCCAATTTAACCACGTATTAAATTTGGTAAAACGTAGCACATAATTCCAGGCTTTTGCAATTAATTTTTCAGTCACAAGAAATATAAAAAATCTCCTACATTGGTTTAAAAATGTATTAACCTGTCTTCTTGATTACTGCATGCTCCAAACTGAATGTTTCTGAATTTAGAATTAAAATATAATATTCAACAAAAGTAACCTGAGTAAGTAAAAAAATCAGAATCCTACATTAAAACTATCTGCATGCACACGATATCCCACATGCTTCATATTCCATTTAAAAATTCACATTGCGCATTAAAACATTTGCCAACTGCGTTAAGATGTTCTTTCTGAGGATATTGGTGGTTGATTTATCCATTGGCGTAGCTACAGGGACATGGGCTTCAGTGCAAATTTTACACTGCCTTTTCTGCACTGAATGTACAATAAATCTATTATAAAGATAACCAAAACCAGCTCTCCACGGACAACCACTTTGTGAGAGATGTAAGTAGAAGAAAAGTAATGGTTTCTTAATGATCACTATTATTCAGAACATATATAGAATTGATCATTACCACTACAGCATCAATAAAGAGTTAAGTAAAGGTGGCCATACTCTGGTCGATTTGCCATCAGATTCGACCAACAGATAGATCCCTCTCCGATCGAATCTGATCAGAGAGGGATCGTATGGCCACCTCACTGCAAACAGATTATGAATCGATTTCAGCCTGAAACCGATCACAATCTGCATACAATACCTGCTCCGCCGGCGCGACTTCCCAGGTCTCTGCTCTGGTCTTCGGCATGCTTCACTTCTTAGCGCCCTCTACTGTTTAAACTTTCTGCCGGGCAGGAAGAAGTGAAGCATGCCGGAGACCAGACCTGAGCGGAGAAGACAGCAGAGACCAGGGGACTCGCGCCGGCCGGAACAGGTAATGTATACCCGCTGTATTGCGTCGGTCGTCGGGCATTTGAACGGCGCACTCCCAACCCGCCGGCGATCGAGAAAAATCTTCCGCACAGACGGATCGGCGGGAATCAACGGGAACGATCGATTTCGGACGGAAATCGATCGTTCTGTCAGCAGCGTGCGAGGCGATTTCACTGCCGATTTGATCACTGTGATCGAATCGGCCGTATATCGGCGGTAAAAATGTTAGGTGTATGGGCCCCTTTAGGAGAGTGATGGATATGTGGAGGAAGGGGATTGCAGAGGAGAGGTAAAGCATGTGAGAAATCTTGTATACGCAAATGCAAGGAAGTGACTCTGGAGGAGGACATAAGAAAGTTGTGTGCAAATCTGAGATTGCGATTGGGTTAGTATCTGGAAACTAGTGAGGAGATGTACAGGGGGGAGAGATTGTGAAGAGCTTTGTAGCTTAGGGTTAAGAGTTTGAAATGGATTCTCTTGTTAATTGGCAGCCAATAAAGAGTTTAACAGATAGGAGCACAAGAGGAACAGTGAGAAGAAAGATTAATGAGTCGAGAAGCCAAGTTCAGTACAGATTGAAACAGTAAAATTTAATCCACAGCGCTATTTGCAAAGTATTAAAACTTCTTTATTGTTAAAACAACAAGCAACATGTGTCTCCTCAGTCCGTAATGGCCCATACTTACGGGCTACAATTGTCGCCGCAACACGCGGCGCGCGTGTGTTGCGGCGACAGGTCGCCCGTGAGTATGAGGCGCAACACGAGCGCGCACCCCGAACCGTCGCTCGTCGCTGCTGTCGCCAGGCGATTGGCGCGGTCAATCACCCGGCGACAGTTGCCGCCGCAACTTCACCGCAACTGTCGCTAGTCCGCGTGTGTATGCGGACTAGCGACAGCAACCAGCAGGGAATACCCTGAGCTTCCAGCGGGGGAAGGAACATCAGCGACAGCTTCCTTCGCGTCAGTTGCCAGGTCCCTCCGCCGTGTGTATGTGGAGGGACCTGGCGAGGAGCTGTCGCCGGCCTGTCGCGCATACGCTCCCGTGTGCTAGCGACAAGCCAGAAATGTAGCCCGTGAGCATGTACCTTAACCCTTTTTAAAAAAGGGTTAAGGACCCAGGGGACACATGTTGCTTGTTGTTTTAACAATAAAGAAGTTTTAATACTTTGCAAATAGCGCTGTGGATTAAATTTTACTATAAGCAATTATTCAGTAATACAAGGATACTGTTATCCATCCATCCAGCAGCTGACAGGCCTCACTGGCGCAGGTGTTTGACAAACAACTTTTACAGATTGAAACAGTGCCTGTCTTTTAGTTGGTAGTACATCAAGCAGTATATTACAAAAGTCCAAACGAGATATTATAAGAGCATGGGGTTAGTAGGTGAATGTGAAGAATAAAAGAGAGAGGAGTCAAATATTACCCATAATATCTTCGGGAACTGAAGTTTTAGGGGTGTTATTAACATTTATTATTATATCAGGCAGAGAGGTGGACCATTTATTATTATACCAGGCAGAGAGGTGGACAGAGAGACGGTGGAAAAATTATTAGTTCTCTTTTACTCACATCAACTTTTAAGAAGTGAGAGGTCATGAAAGAGAAAATAGCAGACAGGCAGTCAGGAACATATGTAAGGAGGGAGTTAAGGTCTGGGGCGGAGATGTACAGTTGTGTATCATGTGCATATAAGTGGTATTGGAAACCAAATAAGTTGATTAAGTTGCTAAGACCGTGGTTGTAGATGGAAAAGAGGAGGAGGCCAAGGACAGAGCCATGAGGTACCCCCACAGACAAAGGATGAGGAGAGGAGATCTAATCTGAGTAAAGCTGAATACTCAACTGAAGACCCTGGAAGATGGATCCTAAACGACTTCCCCCGGTGACGAGTGTTCCACGATCCACTTTCCTGCGGGTGGGTACACGCAACGTCACACAACGCGTGTGAACGGGAAGTCAATCGATCGCGGTACTTTGCATGGAGTTGTCAGGAATCTTAAAAATCCTATCTGCCGTGATGGTCATTATCGCTGCACGCCGGCAAACATTATTTGCGTAATCGCCTACCCATGTCACAATATGGCAGAAAAGATCATTGTTCAAAAAATCGCTGGTCGTTGGATACATTTCGTAGTGGGTATGAGCCTTAAGAGACTTTAAAAGACCTGAGAGATAGGAGAGAGCAAGGCCATTTATGCCTACAGATGAAAGCATCTGTAGGAGTAAGACCTGGTTCACACTGCAAGAGCTTTTTTCCGCTAATGAATTGAAAAGCTCTTGCTAATACAATACTATGGGCGTTTTTATAATCACATTGCTCAAGTGATAACTCATAGCATTATATTTTCAAATCACACACAGAAAAAGCTCTTGCAGTGTGAACCAGCCCTAAGGTGTGGTCGACAGTATCAAATGCTGATGACAGATCAAGAAGGGTGAGTATAGAATAATGGCCTTTGGATTCAGCTCATTGGCCACATGTCTAAATGCACATGGCATGTGTCAGATCAGTAATTAGTGGCAGGGTGGATTAAGGTAAAGAGGAAAAAAGCTACATGTCCATAAATGCCAGACCAAACAGGTGATCTTCCGCAGCACCTTTAAGCCACAGCTCCTCCTTCTGGCCGCAATACTTGCTAGCTAGGATGTTTTTTAAGCACTTGAATGCGGTTCTGTTTGAAAGCTTTTCATGGCGTTCAAACAAAAGTAACATGCTGCATACAGAGACTGTTCAGAAATGTTGCTAATTGAAAATACCAGGTAGAGTATATATGAAATAGCCTGCTGCAGCCATTCATTTGGCTTTTAAAAACAAAATGTGAAAAAGTGACCATGCCCACAGTTTAGCATCACCCACAACACACTTTAAAAATGCACTTCTGACTCCGACCTGTCCATCCAAAAGTTTGGGTGTCCAGATTCTTTGGGCATTTTGTCCATGAGAAATTAAAGATTAGGTGGCAACCATAATTTATATGTGGGCACCAGGCAGGTGCGTTGTTAGGGCAAAAGATCCGAAGCACGTGCTCCGGATCCCCGCCCACTGTGCCCTGAACGTCAGGGCACATATTGCCCATCTTGCTGCCCCTAACTGAAGCAGTGGTGTCCGTTACGATGGCTCCGCCGCTCTCTGCTACCTCCCTATGCAGCGCAGCAGCCAGGGTGGGCATAGTGAGAAGCCGCTCTGTCCCTTTGCCCTGTCGCCTGCTGCTGATGCGGCCGCTGTAGCTCCGACCCCCCAGCAGTGTTTGAATAGCGCACGATACTGCTGGGGCTGATGGGGAGCAAAAAAATAGCATGCCACTAGGACTGGGAGAGAGAATTTACATGTGCAGAGCTGCATCAGACAAGGAGGGGGAGAACAAGGAGAGAACAGACTTGCAGCCAGAGCGGAAGCTCAAAGGAGGATGCTAATTAAGCTAGCAGACTGCAGAGAGTCCAGGCAAGTGACGGGGAGGAGGTGTGTGTGATGTGATGTTTCCAGGGCTGTGGAGTCGGTACAAAAATTCACCGACTCCAACTCCTCAGTTGAGGATTCCTCCGACTCCTCGACTCAGACTCCTCTAATTTGCATATTACAATCTTGTTGATTGAAAGTATGTAACATTAAATGCATCTCCTAACTGCCAACGCTTAGGAATTTTAAAAGACTACTGAAGTGAGAGGGATATAAAGGCTGCCATATTTATTCTCTTTTAAACAATACCAGTTACCTGGCTATTTGGCTGATCTTCTGCCTGTAAACTTTTAGTCCATGGTAAGAGTACTCGTAGAAGGTACAGACAGGAACAAATCACATCTATCAGGCCCTAGGCAATGTAACTGTGGGTACATGAGAGAGTGATGTGCAGGTACTCTGCAGGGGAATGAGGGGACTCTTCCTCTATTACACATTCTACATGTACAATCTGAACCAGGTTTATGGGTGATAGACAACACCTCTGTGTTCAATGTGCACAACATTCTCAGTGGATTCCCTGCAGCTCTGTGGGGAGTGCATAGGTAGAGTATAGTACTACTGTGTAATAAAGTAAACCTGAGACAGATGAAAATAAAATTTTAATCATACCTGGGACTTCCTCCAGCCCCCTTCAGGCTAATCAGTCCCTCACTGTCCTCCTCCACCACCTGGATCTTCTGCTATGGGTCCAGGTACTTGAGCCTGTCGGGCGTAGCACGCATGCACACACTCCGCCGCTGGGAGAGTACTACACCTGTGCAGCACTATTGCGCAGGTGCAGAATGCTTCTGGCTGTGGAAGCGGCACATTGCCGGACTGCACTGACTGGCTGAAATACCAGGATCCAGGTGGAGGAGGAGGACAGCGAGCGACTGATTAGCCTGAAGGGGGCTGGAGGAAGGCCCAGGTATGTATAAAACTTTTCTTTTCATCCGTCTCAGGTACCCTTTAATTCGTAGTCACCAAACCAAATTTTTACAACATATCAAATTATTTGATTTAATGAGCAAAGGGCAAATACATTTGCATAAACCAGCATCAATGCTGAATTATTAGCATCTCATTATACATCTGACTTTAAAAATACGGGGACTGCAGCACAAGTAACTATTTTTTGATTGGTTTATTTCATTTTTGTGGATTAAGCACAGCTATTACTGTATATACAAATGATTTACGATGACTATTATCTGAGAAATAGAACATTTTATCATATTGTCTATTTTAATTACAGTTTAAATTCATTAGGAGTCGGAGTTGGTGCATTTTTTCTCGACTCCAGGTACCCAAAATTGCTCCGACTCCTACTCCTCGACTCCGACTCCACAGCCTTGGATGTTTCTCCCTATTTCACTGTGTCTGTGCCTTAGTGTGTGCGTACCTCCCTTAGTAGGTGTGTGTGGGTGTGTGCCTCCCATAGCTGTTCTTTTTCTGTGCCTGTGTGTGTGCCCTCCTTAGTAGGTCTGTGTCTCCCATAGTTGATCTGTGTGTGCCCCCCTTAGTAGGTGTGTCTCTCCCATAGCTGTTCTGTGTGCGTGCCCCTCTTAGGTGTGTGTCTCCTGTAGTTGTTCTGTGTGTGCGCCCCCCCTTAGTAGGTGTGTCTCCCGTAGTTGTTCTGTGTGCGTGCCCCCCTTAGTAGGTGTGTGTCTCCCATAGTTGTTCTGAGAGCCTGCCCCCCTTAGTAGGTCTGTGTCTCCCATAGTTGTTCTGTGTGCATGCCCCCCTTAGTAGGTCTGTGTCTCCCATAATTGTTCTGTGTGCGTGCCCCCCTTAGTAGGTCTGTGTCTCCCATAGTTGTTCTGTGTGCCTGCCCCCCTTAGTAGGTGTGTGTCTCCCATAGTTGTTTTGTGTGCGTGCCCCCCTTAGTAGGTGTGTGTCTCCCATCGTTCTGTGTGCTTGCCCCCCTTAGTAGGTGTGTGTCTCCTGTAGTTGTTCTGTGTACATGCCCCGCTTAGTAGGTGTGTGTCTCCCATAGTTCTGTGTGCATGCCCCCCTTAGTAGGTGTGTGTCTCCCATAGTTCTGTGTGCTTGCCCCCTTAAGCTACATACACACGAGGCACGGATGTCTGCAGTTGCATGGAGACAAGCAACAGTTGAAAGTCTCCAGCAACGACAGTTGTATACAAGTAACGATTGTATACACGCGGCAACAACCTGTCTGCAACATAGCGGAAACTGTTGCTCAGCAACTTCTGTCGCAGGTTCAATGAACTGTCGGACTCGCAAGAGTTGCTAGAGACTAGCATACACACGACCGCACTGCCTTGAGACTAGGGACGGTTGCTGCAACAGCTGTTGCCGGCAATTGAACAAGTCAATCGCCTGGAGACAGCTCTCATACACATGGAGGACCTGTTGCCGCAACATGCACGTGCCATGTGTTTCCAGCAACAGTTGTAGCCCGTGTGTATGGGCCTTTAGTAGGTGTGTGTCTCCCATAGTTGTTCTGTGTGCGTGCCCCCCTTAGTAGGTGTGTGTCTTCCAGTTGTTCTGTGTGCCTGCCCCCCTTAGTAGGTGTGTGTCTCCCATAGTTGTTCTGTGTGCCTGCCCCCCTTAGTAGGTGTGTGTCTCCCATAGTTGTTTTGTGTGCGTGCCCCCCTTAGTAGGTGTGTGTCTCCCATCGTTCTGTGTGCTTGCCCCCCTTAGTAGGTGTGTGTCTCCTGTAGTTGTTCTGTGTACATGCCCCGCTTAGTAGGTGTGTGTCTCCCATAGTTCTGTGTGCATGCCCCCCTTAGTAGGTGTGTGTCTCCCATAGTTCTGTGTGCTTGCCCCCTTAAGCTACATACACACGAGGCACGGATGTCTGCAGTTGCATGGAGACAAGCAACAGTTGAAAGTCTCCAGCAACGACAGTTGTATACAAGTAACGATTGTATACACGCGGCAACAACCTGTCTGCAACATAGCGGAAACTGTTGCTCAGCAACTTCTGTCGCAGGTTCAATGAACTGTCGGACTCGCAAGAGTTGCTAGAGACTAGCATACACACGACCGCACTGCCTTGAGACTAGGGACGGTTGCTGCAACAGCTGTTGCCGGCAATTGAACAAGTCAATCGCCTGGAGACAGCTCTCATACACATGGAGGACCTGTTGCCGCAACATGCACGTGCCATGTGTTTCCAGCAACAGTTGTAGCCCGTGTGTATGGGCCTTTAGTAGGTGTGTGTCTCCCATAGTTGTTCTGTGTGCGTGCCCCCCTTAGTAGGTGTGTGTCTTCCAGTTGTTCTGTGTGCCTGCCCCCCTTAGTAGGTGTGTGTCTCCAATAGTTGTTCTGTGTGCGTGCCCCCCTTAGTAGGTGTGTGTCTCCCATAGTTGTTCTGTGTGCCTGCCCCCCTTAGTAGGTGTGTGTCTCCCATAGTTGTTCTGTGTGTGCTCCCCCCTTAGTAGGTGTGTGTCTCCTATAGTTGTTCTGTGTGCGCGCCCCCCTTAGTAGGTCTGTGTCTCCCATAGTTGTTCTGTGTGCGTGCCCTCCTTAGTAGGTGTGTGTCTCCCATAGTTGTTCTGTGTGCATGCCCCCCTTAGTAGGTGTTTGTCTCCCATAGTTGTTCTGTGTGCGCGCCCCCCTTAGTAGGTGTGTGTCTCCCGTAGTTGTTCTGTGTGCGTGCCCCCTTAGTAGGTGTGTGTCTCTGGTAGTTGTTTTGTGTGCGTGCCCCCTTAGTAGGTGTGTCTCTCCCATAGTTGTTATGTGTGTGTGTGTCCCTTAGTAGCTGTTTGTCTCTCATAGTGTGAGAATCCGCTCAGCAGGCAGCCTTTTGACCATTGTTTAGGTTTGCTTGCTGCAGGACTCTGGAAAGGAGACCTTCTGTCAGTTGTGCAGCTTGTGTTGCTGAGGGATTTGCATACATTAGTCATGCAAATCCCTTACCTGCCTTCTTTTGATGACTGGCACTATAAAAGCATTCTGCTCCCAGAATGCTTTGCTGGACATTTCCCTTCCATGGTCTGTTCCTGATGGACACTGCTGGAGTGTCAGCCGTTGCTATGTAGTATACACTCCTAGTGAGTGTCAGCCATGCTACTTCTCGTTGAAGATTAGTTTAGAGTTATTCGTGGGACTGCGCTAGGCAGATTCCCTAGTCTAGTTAGGATTGTATTATTTGTATTGCCTGTTCTGTCTGTCTGTGGGGTGCTAACCAGAGCAGCGGTTGCTACTGGTAGGCCCTTCTGTTCTGTTATTATCTTCTCTGGATCGCACTAGTCTCTTTGCGGTAGTGCTGTGGATCCTTCTGTTCTGTCTTCTGGGATCGCGCTAGCCACTTTTCGCTAGCGCTGGGAATCCTTCTGTTCTGTCTCCTGGGATCGCGCTAGCTACTTTTCGCTAGCACTGGGGATCCTTCTGGTCTGTCTTCTGGGATCGCGCTAGCCACTATTCGCTAGCGCTGGGGATCCTTCTGTTCTGCTACTCTGTACCTGGATCGCGCTAGCCACTTTTCGCTAGTGCTGTGGATCCTTCTGATCTGTCTACCTGAATCGCACTAACCTCTAGCGGTAGCGGCTGTGGATCGTTCTGATCTGTGTTTCTGCTTGGATCACACTTGCTCTGACGGAAGAGCGGTGGATCCTTTCTGCCTAGTTCCTGTTTCACGTTTGTCTGTCTTGTCTGATTCGAAACGCTTGCTTGTAGGCTCGGTGAGGTAACCGTTAAGCAAGCGCTCGCGTTCTCTGTTTCGTGTTTGTCTGTCTTTGGTTAGTTAGGCGTGCTTGTCTCTGTTGTGCGTAACACGCAGAGACCGCGCACGAACGCGTGCACTGTTGCGAATGAGTGCGGTGTTCGCGTTCAGCTAGCGTTTGTTATTTTCTTTATCTTTCTCTTTGTATGATTTGCTGTGCCTTTGCTACCCTTGTGCTCTGTCCTGCTCAGTCTTGTGTCGCTATTGGCAATCGCCATTCTTGCGATTGCGTTTCCTACTTCGTTTCCGCCGTTGTGTGTTCGCCGTCGCTGGGTGGCGACTAATTTGGTGGGCACACATTGGTTCTGTCCCTTTGCTCTGTTCCCTGTGGGCTATCCAGCCCTGCCTGATTGTACCTTGTCCCGGATCTGTACAATTCCCAGTTGGCATCTGTGGCTGTGCAGCGGCTGTGTTCGCCTGCACTCCACAGCGCCATCTAGCGGTGGGAATTGCCCTCTGCGGGTGCATGGCACCTAGCCTGGGTGTCCGCAATAATACGCTTGTGGAGGAAATCCGCCGCGTCAGCGCACGTCTGGTGCGCTGACCACGGAGACGATTCCACAATCGTTACACATAGCTGTTCTTTCTCTTTCCACTTCTTGTCATAATCTACTTACTACTGGCATTTGTCTCCTGCTGCCTCTCTAAGGCTCAACACACACCATACAATCTAGGTTGTTCAATCTTACTACTTTCATGTAGTATAAGAGCTTATCCAATCAATCATTCAAGGCATTTTCAATCTGTTGGCCCTTATACTACATAGATTTGGTAAATCTGTACAACCAAGATTGTATGGTGTGTGTTGAGCTTTACTATCACTTAATTGCTTACCACTAAAATCTATTTATCACTATCTACCTTCTACTAGAATCTACAGATCACCACAAACCCGTCATGTGAATCAACAGATCAATACCAGCCTACCACTAGCATCGACCGATCACTACCAGCCTACCACTAGCATCGACCATTCACCACCAGCCTGCCGCTAGAATCAGCAAATCGCTACAAGCATGCCATTACAATAGCTGATTACTCAAGGTAATCAAGGCAGCTAAGTATTTACCTTTCTGAATCTGATTTGCTCCATGAAAAGTATTGATGTAGCCCCTGCTAAAGCTGCATGTGCTTTAACTTGGTTGATGGTGTTAGGTAAAAAAACTAGTGAGTACACACGTAACCCAATGCCACTGACCTATCATCCAACAATTAGGCTAGTTGGAACACTCGTGCTTGACTATTATTTTAATGTATTTCCGGCTGTGGGGGTGTTTGTTCGTCCCTCCCACCATACAACAGAATTTTACAGCGTTCATTCTTTCTCTAAACTATAGAGTTTTGTTATCCTACAGGGCAGAAAAAACTGTAAAGTTCAAAGAAAAGCTTAAAGGAAGTTGCACAGAATGAGCTAAAATGTATTGTGACAAAATTGATATTTTCACTGATCTTACTAGCTGTAAAATTTTGATCCGGAGTTCTGTATGTGCGATATAAGCTGTTACTCTGTGCCTGTACTGACAGTAAACTCACTGAAGTGTGTGCTGATCTCTGCTACCTCCAGTGTGTACAGTATAAGCTTTCACTCTGTGCCTGTACTGATAGCAAACTAGCTGCAGCGTGTGCTGATCTCTGCTACCTCCACTATGTACAGTGTAAGCTGTTACTCTGTGCCTGTACTGATAGTAAACTCGCTGAAGTATGGGCTGATCCCTGCTACCTTCACTATGTACAGTGTAAGCAGTTACTCTATGTTTATACTGATAGTAAACTAGCTGCAGTGTATGCTTATCCCTGCTACCTCCAGTATGTACAGAATTAGCTTTTACTCTGGACCTATACTGATAGCAAACTTGCTGTAGTGTGTGCTGTTCATTTTTACCATCAGTGTGACGTTCATTTCTAACCCTAGTATGTACAGTATAAGGTGTTACTCTGTGCCTGTATTGGTAGTAAACTAGCTGCAGCCTGTGCTGATCTCTGCTACCTCCAGTATGTACATTATAGGCTGTTACTCTGTACCTTTACTGACTGTAAACCAGCTGTATACTGCTGATCTGTACTACCTATGTACAGTATTCGCTGTAAATACTGGTACACATATAATTTTGATTAGCAAATTTTATTACTTCTAAGTATTATGAGAGCTGTATCTGCTCTGTTCATAGTATTCAAAGTCTGTTGGCCCTCATACCAGATGGGGGTGTTAAAATTGGTCAGTGATTGACCAATCATAATTGAACGTGTGTATGCATCTTTACTCTATGCCTATACTAATAGTACAATATCTGATTAAAGGTTAGAGGGCTCCATCCAACATTTTGCTGGGTAGGCCCATTATCTTAAGGTTACATAGCTGTTTATGTACATTTGGCTCCACCCACGACCACGCCCACTCCATACACGGCCACACACACTTTTTGCCGCAGGTTCTTCCAACATGGTGCCCTGGATCTCCTAGGATGCTAGCAACACCCCTGGCACCAGGCTTAAGAGTCTATTTCCACTATCTTGTTGCATTCCACATACATTTTTTTGTGTCAGGAAGTGAACTCTTTGGCCCGGAAAAAAATAAATACAATGTATTTATTCTTAAAAGCGTGAACGCAATCGCCGGATAATCGCTGGATAAAGCGATTTGTGAGCATTTTGCGTTTTTCCTATACCTTCCATTGTAGCAAAATCACCCCGAAAATGGTACATGCAACGCTTTGTTAAGCGGAAAGCGGATGGAACACGCTGATATGAACTGTCCCATAAGCAGTCATTGCACAAGCGCTTTTAAGGGGGTTTTAAAAACCGCCAGCACTAAAAAAAAAAAGCAAAATGCCCTAGGTGTGAACAAGCCCTTACAGAGAATATAGGGCCAATTTCCACTACACGCGGTGTAATGCGATCACCGCAGCGCATTGCACTGCAAGCAAAATGCAACCAATTCACATCAATGGAGTAGTTTCCATTGACGCAAATTTACCTACGCAATCTGGAACGATGCGACGTGGGGGAAATTATGGATAGCATGCTGCAGTTTTCCGAAGCACGCAGCTGATCCCCATTGACTCAGATGGGAAGCCACATGACGTTGCATCTGGTTGTTCACGCGACAACCAGAAGAACCTGCGAGGCAATGTAGCGATTGCCTCGCATCCTAAATGCCAATGGAAACGGGCCCATATAGTTGTGTCACTAACTGTCCCTCAGAGGGGCTCACAATCTAACCCTCACCATAGTCATATGTCCATCATAGTCTACGGCCAATTTGAATGTCCAATTTTTAGTCTACGGCCAATAATTTGGATAATTGACTTATCCAAGTGATTTTTGTTCACATATTCATCCCTCTTTTTTAGAGAAGATTCCCATTGGCCTGCTGCAATCTAATCGGGAGCCCCATATGCTTCTGTCGGGGCTCTGATTTATACTAGCACTTGTCCCCTACAGTGATCGTTACAAGACTTTATCTGCTCAGGGGCAGTAGCACCCCTGCCTTCATGCTTGATATTAGTCTTTAGTAAACCTTTTCTTTTGCAGTGTAAACTGTTGTAATCTGGCTGGATTACACCTCTTGGCTCTTTTATGTGTGCATTTCCTGGAGGTATGCATGGAAGCTGCTGATCCTCTCATATGCTAACTAGGCTGCCTCAAACTCCCAGTTCAGTACACCCTTTAGCATGTTATGCCTCTGTTAATCTCTGTCCTCTGATTTCTCCTTCTTAACCTGATAGACCCGCTTTTCCCCCTTTATTTAGGTGAGATACCTTATGAATGTAATGTGTATTTAATTATACAAACTAGTAAACACCAAAGACTGCATATACAAATATTTCTGCACACTCCCTAATTAATGCTATGACATAATTTACTTGTCTAGTGAACTACAGCAAAGTAAGTTTATGAACCCACACACAGTACATGACACTAGCCCGACGATCTAATGTGTATACCTTAACATAAATACTATACAAATGCCAGAGGGAAGAATAATTGATCATACATAGTCGAATTTGACAATGGATGTTGCTCAGGGGACCCTGGAGCGATGATGCTACTCCCTTCTAAAGTACTGACTTAGGCAAGCATGGCAGTTCAGGGTATTAGTGGGTTTAATATAACAAAGAGAAACCGTAACCAAGAGCTAAACTTCATCGCAAACAGTAGCACTTATCCCCTTTCCCATGAGAAATCTATTCCTTTTCACAAACGGATCGTCAGGGGGCTCTGTATGGCTGATATTCTGGTGAAACCCCTCCCACAGTGTTATGTCAGGACCATGGTTCTGACATCACACTGTGGAAACCTTGCTGCATTGTGGCAAATAACAGCTGTTCACAGCTGTTTCCAACAGCCAAAAAAGCAAGCAGCATCTCCTTCCACTGACATCACCAGCCAGCAGTAAAAATGTCACCATGTGATAAATGTCAGAATGTAAATCAGGGAGAGGAAAGATTTTACAATAGGCAAACACTGACTAAATCATTTACACATAATCATTGTAAAAATGAAGCACTCTTTGATCACATTATTTTCACTGGACTTCCTCTTTAACCCATACTTCAGATTTTGTTTAATGCATTTCCTCCCAAGTTATCTTTTTGGAGATAACTGGTAAAACTCTGTTATTAAAAAAAACCCAAAAAAGTTGGTAAAATGTACTGTCAAAATCGTATTGAGTATTTTCTTGCTTGCTGGTGGCTGAAAAGCAGGGCCTCCTCTAGCCATTTTGTCACTCCAGGTGAGAAAACCTGTGGCTCCCACCCTCATGGTGCCCCCCCCCCCTCCATGAAAATAATTGTAATGCGCCAGCATTTCACCAGGAAATAACAGCAATGCGGCAATGTTTCACCAGAAAATAATTGAAATGCGGCAGCGTTTCACCAGAAAATACATGTAAGAAAGAAAATACATGTAAGGAAGAAAGCACACAGGGGGACATAGGGATGCACAGGGGGACAGAAGGAGGCATGAGGGTCAGAAGAACTCACAAAGGAGGACAGAAGGAGCACACAGGGGGACAGAATGAGGCACAATGGGGGACAAAAGGAGGAACAATGGGGGGCAGAATGAGACAGAAAGGAGGACAAAAGGAGGTAAACAGTGGGGCAGCGGGAGGTACAGGGGGACAGAAGAAGGCTTAAGTGCCAGAAGGAGGCAAAAAAGAGGACAGAAGGAGGCACAGGGCTACAGAAGGAGGCACAAAGTGGGGCAGAAGGAGGCACAAACTGGGGCAGGAGGTGGCACAAAGGGGGACAAAAGGAGGCACAGGGGGACTAAAGGAGGTACGCAGGGGACAGAAGGAGGTACAATGTGAGATAGAAAAAATCACAAAGGGGGGCAGAAGGAAGCACAGGGAGATAGTAGAAGGCACAAAGGAAGACAGAAGGAGGCACGAAAGGGGGACAGAAGACAGCAGAGGGTGATGGAAGGAGGCACAGGGAGACAGAAGGAGACAGAGGGGGACAGAAAGAGCCACAGGGAGGCAGAAGAAGACATAAATGGGCACAGAAGGAGGCATAGGGGGGCAGAGGAAGGCGCAGGGGACAAAGGAGGCACATGGGGACTGAAGAGGCACATGAAGACAGAAGGAGACACAAAGGGAGACAGAAGGAGGCACCGGAGGACAGAAGGAGGCAGAATGGGAGGAGGAACAGGGGGCAGAGATAGAACAGAGGGACAAATAAAGGCAAAGGGGACATAAAGAGGCACAGGGGGACAGAAGGGGGCAAAAATGAGCACAGAAGAAGGCAGAGGTGGCATAGAGACAGAAGAAGGCACAAAGGAAGACAGAAGGACAAACAGGGAGTCAGACATGGCACAAAGGGACTGAAGGAGGCACAAAAGGGACAGAAGGAGGCACAAAGGGGGAAAGAAGGATTCACAAGGCACAGAGGTGGCAGCTGCCTGCAACTTACACTAAGTAGATGCAGCCGGCTTGGTCCGGGGTGGGGCTTAATTTGGGGCGGGGCTTAGTCCAGCAACATTGCGCCGTCCAGGACCAATGGCACTCCAGGCAATAGCCTGTACTGTCTATGCCTAGAGGCGCCCCTGCTGAAAAGGCATTTTATTAATGAGGTGTGAAAATATTATCTAAAAGAAAACTTAGGAGAGAAAGTGAATTGAGTAAGAGCCATTGGGATAGTCACTAAACTGAGATAATGAAAATAATGTGTGTAAAGTCTTACGTATGAGGAGTAGATGGTAATGCCTTGCATGAAATGTATTGCATTCAGCTCTACTTATTGTGCAGTAAGACTTTACACACATTATTCTGCTTACTGCAGTTTAGTGAATACACCCCATTGTGTGGAAAATGACATAATTGTCAATGTGCAAATTAGTGTGCATTGCAGTTACAATAGCAGACTGGATGATTTAAAAGGAGGAGGATGCTTAAAATCATTGTTCTACCTCTTAACTATGGTTACCTGCAAGGAAACACGTGCTGTTACTGCGTAGCATAAAAAGAGCTTCACAGCCGAGGATATTGCTACTATTAAAGGAGTTGTCAGGCAAACTTTAAGAAAATAAGCGCTACTTACCAGGGGCTTCCTCCAGCCCCAAGCTCCCAGCATGTCCCTCGCTGCAGCTCCGCCTTCAGCCGGTCGCCGCACGTCTGTCTTGCTCCCCGGTGATGACGTCAGAGCGACCTGGAGGTCGCTCTGTACTGCGCCATCGGCGTTGTCAATCACCGCCACGTGGGCCGGAGCGGACTGCACAGGCGCAGTAGTTCCCACTCCGGCCCACATGGCGGTGATTGACAGCGCCAATCGCGCAGGCACAGTACAGAGCGACCTCCATGTCGCTCTGACGTCATGACCAGGTCGGAGCTCCAGCGAACGGCTGCGGGGAGAGCTGCGGTGAGGGACGTGCTGGAAGCTTGGGGCTGGAGGAAGCCCCTGGTAAGTAGCGCTTATTTTCTTAATGTTTGCCTGATGACTCCTTTAAGATTGCACCTAAATTAGTCATTTACTGGATTAATTGGTTTAATTGTTGTGGAAAAGGTTTCCGGTGCCCAAGAAAGTCCAGCAAGCACCAGGACCATCTCCTAAAGCTGATTCAGCTTTAATTTAAGACTGGGGTGCCATCAGTGCAGAGATTGCTCAGGAATGGCAGCAGGCAGGTGTGAGCGCATCTGCACCCACAGGAAGGCAAAGACTTTTGCAGGATGGCCTGTTGTCAAGAAGGACAGCAAAGAAGCCAGTTCTCTCCAAGAAAAATATCAGGGACAAGCAGATATTCTGCAAAAAGTACAGGGATTGGACTGCTGAGGACTGGGGTAAAGACATTTTCTCTGATTTAGTCCCTTTGTTAATGTTTAGGGCATCTGGCAAAAAACATCAGGTGTTTATTTCAAATAATTTTACTCAGTTCAGGTTCCCTTTAAATCACATCAACATGCAGGGGCAGAGTAATTTCTCTGTCAACTGTCACGCTGCCCTACTGACTTTTATGGCTGACAGACTCTCATATGCAAATTTCCAGTGCCTCGGAAGAGAAAGAAACTGATCCTATTTCGTTTTGTAGCTAATTAGTTGGTTTGATAGATAATATCCGACATGTCTGATCTCCCTTTCAATTGTGTTGCCGCTCGATTTCTGATAGAAGTGAATGGAAAAAGATAAGAAAAACAAGAGGAAGATAAGAATCGAGAGCTCAATCGAGAACTGAAATCGAGAGCAAAAACGAAATGAACCGTGTATTCCCAGCATTAGCTACCAGTGAACTATATGGGAGCTGGTTAATTATCATGCAACTATAGGTTTGACTTGCTCATCTTAATTCCCTATCGGGGCCAATGTAAATTTGTATTTTAGGAAAATTGTTTGTTCATCACTAGTAGAGAAGCACGGCTTCAGACTTACTGACTTTATTCTACAAAAAGAGCACATTTAAAAAAAAATATGCAGAATTAATTTAAAATACTTAATACAACTTCATATATACCGATAATAATCAGTGTCTGAATTTGGGCTTTAAAATACTACAAGTGTACAAAAAGTACAAGTTAATTTTTGACAAATCTAAAAGGGCCCATTAATGGTGAAATACCTTCCTTAGATACAATGATTTGATCAGTTATGCAGGATCAGAAGGTAATTATCAATTGTTCCCATAAACATGCCAATTTCTGCACTTTCTGTGTTTAGATATGATCGTAAAATCCAACATACCAATCAACAAAATTCTGTATTCCAATTGACCATAGAATCGTTTCAGGTGGACATTCTCTACATACTGCGTGATTTTCTACACAATTCAATCCCAAAATTTGCAGGAGTACTGTGGCATCAGTGGATCAGTCCTCCAGTGGTTCAGATCATTCCTGACTGACAGAATACAGAGAGTATCTCTAGGTCCTATAATGTCCAAACCTGAACCTCTACAATTCGGAGTGCCACAAGGATCAATCCTATCCCCTCTGCTGTTTGCAATCTACATGTTGCCACTCGGTACACTTATCCTACGTCATGGCCTGACGTACCACTGCTACGCCGATGACACACAGCTATACCTGTCCTTCAAACCTGGTGGAACAGACCCTACCCCAAAAATAAACTCTTGCTTAGCTGAGCTACAGGCTTGTATGAATGATAACTGGTTGAAACTGAATTCTGACAAAACTGAGGTCCTGTTTGTCCAAAGCCAGCACTCGCCATCAAAACAGCTCTATCCTAAAGCAACACCAATCAGGATTGGGAATTCAGACATAAACAGCTCCAACCTTGTGCGCAGCCTTGGCGTACTAATCGATGGGGAATTGAGTTTCAGAAACCAAATTTCATCTGTAGTTAAATATTCCTTCTTTCATCTGAAGAACATTACAAAGATTAAACATCTGATTCCCCCAGAGGATCTTCCAACCCTAGTCCACGCCTTTTTCACATCACGGCTGGACTACTGCAATGCCCTTTATGCTGGCCTCCCCAAAAAGGACCTGCGTCGCCTGCAATTAGTGCAGAATGCTGCTGCCAGATTGCTAACAAACCAGCCTCGCCACTGTCACATTACACCGATCCTTAGCTCACTGCACTGGCTACCAGTAGAATGGAGAATACTCTTCAAGATTGGACTGCTGATATTCAAATCCCTGCACAATCTGGGCCCTGGATACATGAAGGACCTGCTGAAGCTGCACCACACCTCTCACAACCTCAGATCAGCAAGTTCTATAAACTTGGTCACTCCCAGAGTGCACCTCAAAAAATCTGGAGATAGAGCCTTCTGTCACACTGCCCCTACTCTTTGGAACTCCCTGCCACACCCAGTAAAGACAGCCTCATCCCTGGAGCTATTCAAATCCAGACTGAAAAGCCACCTGTTTAGCCAGGCATTTCCAGACTTATAAAATTCTTCCTCTGTACCACGATGGTCGGAGCCATGCTTATGCGCTTTGAGTCCCATGGGAGAAAATCGCTTTACAAATGTTATTTGTTGTTGTTGGAATGATCACATCTGACGAAAATATTGTACCCTTAATGGCGCCTTTTAACCTCCTGAGCGGTATGGACGAGCTCAGCTCGTCCATCACCGCCGGAGGTCGCCGCTCAGGCCCTGCTGGGCCGATTTTCTTCAAATAAAAAGCAGCACACGCAGCCGGCACTTTGCCAGCCGCGTGTGCTGCCTGATCGCCGCCGCTCTGCGGCGATTCGCCGCGAGCAGTGGCGAAAGAGGGTCCCCCCAGCCGCCTGAGCCCAGCGTAGCCGGAACAAAAAGTTCCGGCCAGCGCTAAGGGCTGGATCGGAGGCGGCTGACGTCAGGACGTCGGCTGACGTCCATGACGTCACTCCGCTCGTCGCTATGGCGACGATCTAAGCAAAACAAGGAAGGCCGCTCATTGCGGCCTTCCTTGTTTATTCTGGGCGCCGGAGGCGATCGGAAGAACGCCTCCGGAGCGCCCTCTAGTGGGCTTTCATGCAGCCAACTTTCAGTTGGCTGCATGAAATAGTTTTTTTTTAATTAAAAAAAAACCCTCCCGCAGCCTCCCTGGCGATCTCAATAGAACGCCGGGGAGGTTAATGGTATATGATACAAAGTCAGATTTAGCCAATGCCTTGTCAAGTGGTCCTCACTTACAAACAGGTTCCATTTCGGGAGTTTGTTTGTAAGTTGAATTTGTTTGTAAGTTGGATCATGGTGAAATGTGGAAAAATTATTTACTCTGGATTTGGACATAGTATAATATATATTTTTGGTTAGTTTCAATGTGGGTTTAGTTTGTTGTAAACTACTTCCAACAGTTTATTTATCATTGGAACATGTAACAACTAAAATATGTAATAAGAACAGCACTTTGTACTTTTGTACATGGAAACAACTTTGTATGTATGAAACGTTGTAACGAGCTGTTTGTAAGGAGGGGACTGTCTTTATTTACAAATCTTGGTGAAACAATGAGTATCAAATACAGTTTTTTTTTTCAATAAAGTTACTATTGTCACACTCTGCCATCACTGAAATACCGGAGGGCCATATATCGCCCCTGAGGAAGCCAGTCGAACAGCGCTGGTTTCTAACTTGTTGCAATACTTATATCAACCAAAATTTCATCATAAATGCCTTTAAGTGTCACAATATTAAAAATTACTCATGCACTGCAAACTACATATATTATCATAAATGGCACATAATAGCACATGTATTACTTTTGCTTGAAGGCACAATGATATTGCCAATATATTCGTGTAGCAACACCTTAGTGAAAGACTGCCCAAACTCTTCATATGTTACAGGGCTTGCAGCACTGTGCGATATGGCTGAGGTTTTGCCTTCTTGCTGTGCACAACACTGTTCCTTGTTTTTAAACCAGATTGGTCCACAATCTGAAGTTATTACATTAAGAAATGTCTTTTAATTTTTGCGAAAATCAGTAATGTACTTTAAAAAAGAACAATTAATACAGAAATTAAACCTAAACTAACATTAAGACTAAGTAACATGCCGCCTTGGTTCCTGGCCTGTTCTACAGATCAGCAAATGCAATAAAAAGAATAGTATTTCTTTAAGAACCCTTAACAAAGATGGCTCCTGTGATCCCAGGAATAGAGTGGAAGAATGGCTGAATCAAACTAGGGATATTATTGTACAATAAACTAAACCTATTCTAAAATACAAAGCAGCTCAACTAGCGCCTGGCAAGACCAGTCCTCTCATGAAGCAAGGTGAAACATTTGCATAAGGCGCAGATATTTCAAGGGCAGCATTTTTGTACTGTGAGTACCTTCCTGAGGAGGAATGGAGTGGCTGAGGGTGAGCAGTTTGTTGGTCACAGACTCACAGCCAGCCAGTGTGCTATTGTGTTGAGCTGCAGCATGTCATGTGAGAACATTCAATGAAGCAGAGTAAATTGTCAGGTGCTGTGTGATCATTCCAACTTGGGGGGTGGGGTCGCATCCTCACAAGTTTGCCTCAGGCAGCAAAAAGTCTAGAACCGGCCCTGGCACCTGCAATGCCGCTAATTGCCGGGCCCCAAATAATGTGCCCCCCAGATGAGCCAGCTGTATTAGGTAGCCCCTCTTCCTTAAGTATACAGTATATTGTTAGATGAGGCCCCAGTATTAGGTAGCCCCCCCTCCCCAAGTATAGATAGTCAGATGTGGCACCAGTATTATGTAGTCCCTCCTCCACAAGCTTCAGCCAGGTATCCACAGGGCTAAGAGAATGGTCTGAAATTACATTTGATTTCTAGTTGAATATTAAAGCTCATCTAAAGGAAAAATTTAAAAACAAACAGGCATAGTGCTGTGAGTACAGCACTACCCTGAGATAAGTATCTGTTATTAGAGCTGTAGTATAGTGGAATATGCAGCCTCCTACTCTTGCTGACATTTTGATAGGAGCTAGGACTGTGTCATTACTGCCTACTGTATATTCAGACAGTCCCATTCCTATAGACTATGGTTATATCACGCTGATACGTGATGAGGTAACATACAAGTGTATACACAAACAGTAGTACATAAAGTGTAGTCAGGATCAGGTCGTAGTTGTACACAAAGTCAGAGGTATCGAGGTACAGAGTAGCAAGGCAATATCGTAGCCAATAAAAAGGCAGGGTCATACACATAAGTCAGATGTGAGTCGTATTGTAAGGATCAGGCAATAACGAAGTCAGGGACAGGCCAAGTTGAACACGAATATCAGATGGCAGTGGTACAGAAAGACAAGACAAGAGCGAGGTCAAGAGGCAGGCAAGAGGTCAGTACACAGATAAATATACAATAAGAGGTTACTTCAAAATATTACGATAATATATAATATAATTACAAAAATCAAGACTGACTAACTAGAGTACATATATATTGTGCGTCTACACAATATATTAATGTAGCTCTTGAAACTCACAGACTAGGCCAAGAACCAGCGAACTGATTAGTATCAAGGCAAACGAGCAAGTGAATACTCTGGCCCTAAATACCCAGGCGGCAGAGCACAAGCCCAGCGCCCAGCAATGACAGCACCTCCTGCAAAAAGGTGTCAGCTGATGACATCACTGCTGACACCCCATCAGACACCCCTCTCAGCCTACAAAGACAGCTCTGAGCTACGCGCGTCATGCCCGAACCAACACGCTGACCCACATCTATAGGGGAGCCATGGGATGCCATCATTCTGATTCATGTCTACAGGGAAGCCAGGTATGCCTTTGATCAAAGAGGAAGAGGAAGCCTCCTCCAGCTGCTCCAAACTATCAGAGCAGCTTGCAGAGATCACACCAGGTAAGTTTGTTACAGGCTAGATGTTTAGGGAAGTTATGAATCTAAGCAGCAGTGACAAAGTCCTAGACCCTGGCAGAATGACAAGGGATGGAGAAGGGGACAAAGCGCACACAGACTATACTAGAGAAAACAGCTGTTCTGGCCGTTAAGCCAAACTCACTAAAATAGCTTTGCCATTGTTTTATTTATTTATTTTCCTTTAGACTGGCTTTTATTTTGTATTTTTACAAAGCAACCCTTGCAAGGGGTAAATATGCAGACAAATCCATCAGCTGGGCTGATTGTTTTTGTATTGTTATTATTCACGCTAGGCAATAACTGAACATGTATTCCTCAAAAAAAATCTGTTTGGTAGGAAGAGACAGTTCTAGTCTATGGAAATAATTTGGTGGCAATCCTGGTGGACAGTATCTTATGTCAATGGCTAAAGTGCCAGCTTGTCAGTACAACTAAGCCTGCGCACCTTTCCCTTCCTCTTTTGATCATATCACAGACCACTTGGCTGAGCCCAATGGCCTAACCGAGGAAAAACCTTGAGGGCCCGTTTCCACTAGAGCGAATCTGCATGTGTTTCCTGCATGCAGATTCGCATAGACAATACAAGTGGATGGGCCTGTTTCCACTTGTCAGGGTTTCTGAGCGTTTTTCTGTGCAGAAAAAATCTGCATGGTAGACACTGCAGAATTCGCATACTGCATACCACTAAGCGAATCGCATACAATGTATTTAATAGGAAATTCGCATGCATTTTCGTATGCAAATTTTACCGCGAATATCACCGTGAATTCGCTTAAAATCAATGTAAAAGCACACAGGCACTGACATGGTTAAATTCGCATACTTACTAACAAATGCGAAAACGCCCTTGAATTTGCGGTAAAATTCGCATACGCGTGCAAATTCGTTTTGCGTTTTCCCCGACTAATTCGCACAAGTGGAAACGGGCCCTGACAGCTGCTGGATGAGCCAGAAGAAGGGCCCATCTTCCCTCCTCTCCTAAGCTTCCGTGGTAGGCGGGGTGGATTGTAAGCAAATGTAGGGCACTAGGGGCTTCATGATTTACAGTTATACCCCTCACTAAGCCTAGCTTGAATCTCTGTACAGGGATTAACATTTGGATCAAGCTTTGCACATTTCTCTTCTCTTAACCTCCCTGGCATTATGATTATTTCCAGATTTAGGTTTTTTTTCACAAGCTTTTAGACCCTAAAAACAAGAACAAAAACATACTAAAGAGAGATCTGCAGCAGCTCCTGCATAGAGCCTGACTCTGGATTATCACTAATGAGGTTAAGATGCATACACATGCACAATGCTTGTACCACGGACTGGTAGTCGATCCCTCGGGAGCCCAGTGCTGTACAGATGCCTTGCTCTTCTGTATCAGAGCTATGTGTCTGTTGCTATGAGGAAGGATGTCATGAAGCACACTTCTTGGGGGAGGGGTAACAAGGAGAAAAATGGCTAGTGACGGAGGACTGCATAGTTCCAATGCTAGTGATAGCATGCCAGTTTATTATGGAATTTGTCATGCGCTATCCTGTTGGTGAGTGGTGAATCGCCTCTGTGACATATGGCCTCAATTCACTAAGCTTAACTCCTGTCTTTAATAACTCTTCTGAGCTGTTTTACAGTTATCACAATTATATCATATATATGTATATACCATGGTGATAACTGTAAAAAAGCTCAGTAGAGTTAGTGAATTGAGGCCTATCCCAAGTGATAAGGTGGCCATACACATGCCCGTTTCTAGCCCCGTGCGGGGCGTGCCATCGCCCGGGGCGCTGTTGGGAGGGGGGCGCTGTAATGGAGGGGGGAGCCGGAGCCGCGGGGAGGGCAACCCGACCTCTCCCTCCCTCTCCCGGGCCGCCCTCCGTGCTCCCCCCTCAGATGTATAGTGAGCAGCAGCCAGGGAGGGAGCACTGTATACAACATACCTCCCTGGCTCCAAGCGCTGCTCTCTCGCCGCCAGTCTTCTTCTCTCTGCATACACGCTTATACACACGCTGCTTCCTGTTTAGCCGGAAGCAGCGTATGTATACACGTGTAGGCAGATGGGAGAAGACCGGCGACGAGAGAGCAGCGCTTGGAGCCAGGGAGGTATGTTGTTTACAGTGCTCCCTCCCTGGCTGCTGCTGCTCACTATACATCTGAGGGGGGAGCACGGAGGGCGGTCCGGGAGAGGTCGGGTTGCCCTCCTCGCGGCTACGGTGCTTCCCCCCTCCATTATGGGGGACAGCTACCTATCTAACCTATCCTGGGGGGCACCTACCTAATCTAACCTACGCTGGGGGACAGCTACCTATCTAACCTATCCTGGGGGGCACCTACCTAATCTAATCTACGCTGGGGGGCACCTACCTAATCTAACCTACACTGGGGGGCAGCTACCTATCTAACCTATCCTGGGGGGCACCTACCTAATCTAACCTACGCTGGGGGGCAGCTACCTATCTAACCTATCCTGGGGGGCACCTACCTAATCTAACCTACGCTGGGGGGCAGCTACCTAATCTAACCTACACTGGGGTGCAGCTACCTATCTAACCTATACTGGGGGGCACCTACCTAATCTAACCTACACTGGGGGGCAGCTACCTATCTAACCAACACTGGGGGGCAGCTACCTATCCTGGGGGGCACCTACCTAATCTAACCTACGCTGGGGGGCAGCTACCTAATCTAACCTATACTGGGGGGCACTTACCTAATCTAACCTACACTTGGGGGCAACTACCTATCTAACCTATACTGGGGGGCACCTACCTAATCTAACCTACACTGGGGGGCAGCTACCTATCTAACCTACACTGGGGGGCAGCTACCTATCTAACCTATGCTGGGGGGCACCTACCTAATCTAACCTATGCTGGGGGGCAGCTACCTATCTAACCTATACTGGGGGGCACCTGTCTAATCTAGCCTATACTGGAAGGGGGGGGGGGGCAGCTACCTAATCTAACCTATACTGGGGGGCAGCTACCTAATCTAACCTATACTGGGGGGCACCTACCTATCTAACGTATACTGAGGGGAACCTACCTATCTAACCTATACTGGGAGGCAGCTACCTATCTAACCTATACTGGGGGGGGGGGCAGCTACTTATCTAACCTATACTGGGGGCACTTATCTAACCTGTATTGGGGGCACCTACCTACCTAGCTAGCCTATACAGGTGACAACTATACTGGCTACCTATATTGGAGACGACTACCTAAATGACCTATACTGGGGGCACCTACCTATCTAACCTATGCTGGGGGCAACTATTCTGGCTACCTATATTAGAGGCACCCACCTAGCTAACCTGTACTGGGGCACCTACCTATCTAACTTGTACCGGGGGCGCCTGCCTATCTAACCTATACTGGGGGCAACTATACTGGCTACCTATACTGGAGGCACCTACCTGGCTAACCTATAGCGGGGGCAACTATACTTGCTCACCTATGCCTGGCTACCTATACTGGGGTACCTATTCTTGGCTACCTATACTGGGGGGACCTATACTAAGTGAAACTAGACCTGGCTAACCTATACTGCGGGCACCCATACCTTGCTCCGGGGGGGGGGGGGGGGGGCGCAATTTTTACACCCTCGCCCTGGGTGCATTTTAGCCTAGAAACTGCACTGGCCATACACTTATAGATTTGCAGCAGATTCGACCATCAGATAGATTTCTGTCAGATGCCTGTCAAGTCTAATTTGACAGGAATCTTTCTGATGTGTGTCACACACTAGGAACAGATTTCAAATAGATTTCAGAATGAAATCTATTGGAAATCGATCTCAATGCATTATTGGACCATTAGATCCAATGCAACTCTATGGGCCAGATCAACCTAGATTTTCCATCCTGTCAGACAGATCAAATTGATCGAAATCAGCTGCAAATTGATCGATCAATAGATTTGATAGAATCCATTTCTGATCAATCAATTCTATAGAATCGATCGATGGCTGAAATCCACCAGTATATGGGCCCCTATAGACTTTGTAGCAGAGGCTTGTGGCCGGTCACGACACACATCTAGTGACATGTTGCTACTAATAATAAGCTATAGTTATTAGCAGCTGCCTTGATTAAAACAAGTGCTTAGTGATATGTCCCAGAGACACATCACAGCTATAAAGTGTGTCTTGTGCCACAGAAATCAGATGATTCTACGTTGATGTAAAAAAAGTTCTTATAGATTTCCGAAAGATGAAAGCTTTAAAACATTTTACCACATCACATGTTTAAAAGCCCTGTTTTAAAGACTGTATTTAGAGCTTTGATATTTAAATTAGTGTGACATCAGGGGGCCTGCATCCTGACAGAAGCTACTCAAGAAAGTAAGAGGAAAATAGCCATCCTACCTGACAATGTGGCACTGCAGCCTCAGGTACAGGCAGCTGGGGTGAGAGCCTGTCAAGGATGGCAGCTACTATGAAGAACGGTGGTGATCAATCATGTATTCCACACGTAATATTACCCAAATTCAACAAGCCTTGAGCTATAGCACACTAAAGGATAAGATTTGCGTGACAAACCCACAACTTAATTAAAAATCACAGATACAAAAAAAAAAATCTATAATATATAGGTTTGCAGAAAATATCTGTAAGTATTTTATATGCTTTATATGCTACATTAGAAATATTTCTGTGTTTATATATATATATATATATATATATATATATATATATATATATGTATATATATATATATATATATATGTATATAAATAATTGTACCTAATATCAAATGGAAAATTTAACAAATGCACAAATTCAGGTTCCTTAAAGAGGAAACAAACTAAACAGAAGCTTTGACTATATTGCACCCTCAGCATTATAAATAGAAAATAAATACAACAATAATACCTAGCTACTCTCATGCACCATTTTTTTAAATGTTTGATAAGTGGGTTGCTGCATCAAAACCAGGCTACTAACATCTTTATAAAATGCAAATGCAGTAAACAAAATGCAAGAATATGCAATTTTTATGTAATTTTTTTTTCACCTGCATTTCTGGGATCCCGTGTAGTAGTTGTCCTAGCATGCAACATAAGCCTGCTTCGGCAGGATGCACTAGTGGGCTGGGGGAAGCTTCAGCATGCAATTAGTTAAATGAATGGTTTTACTTAAAAAGAAAAAAAATATATATCAAGAGTTTATTTTAACATTTTATGTTACTCACTTGCCGACCGTCCACTACCAATAGGCGGCGGCAAAGTGGCACCCCCAGGACCGCGTAACGTCGAACGGCGGCGACACCTGGGGGACTGATTAGCTTGGGATCACGCGCATAGCTGCATTAGGCTCCGCCCACCCGCGATGTCGACCCACCATTCAATTAGCAGCGCCGGCGGGTTGTTAACCCTGCGATCGCCGCATACAAAGTGTATAATACACTTTGTAATGTATACAAAGTGTACTATACAGGCTGTCTCCTCCCCTGGTGGTCCCAGTGATTTAGGGACCACCAGGGGAGGAGGCAGCTGTGCATGTAAACACACCAGCACACTGATCCTGCCCCCCCTGCCCCCTGATCGCCCACAGCACCCCTCAGACCCCCCCTAATCACCCCCTCAAACCACTGTTTGCACCCAATCACCCCCCTAATCACCCATCAATTACTCCCTGTCACTATCTGTCAATGCTATATTTTAGATTAGGTCCTAAACTGCCCCCTGGGGGCTCCTGATTACCCCCCACACCCTCAGATCCTCCCCCCCCCCGTGTACTGTATACATCTATTCTCCCCTGTAATCACCCACTGATCACCTGTCAATCACCCATCAATCACCCCTGTCACTGCCACTCATCAGACCAGACCCTAACCTGCCCCTTGCGGGCACCTGATCATCTGCCCACACCCTCAGATCGCCTGCAAACCCGCCCTCAGATCACCTGCCAAATGCATTGTTTACATCTGTTTTCCCCTCTAATCACCCACTGATCACCCATCAATCATCCATCAATCACCCCCTGTCACCACTACCCATCAGATCCAAATCTGCCCCTTGCGGGCACCCAAACACCCGCCCACACATTCAGAGCCCCCCTAATCACCTCCCCAGTGCATTATTTACATCTGTTCTCCCCTCTAATCACCCACTGATCGCCTATCAATCACCCCCTGTCACTGCTACCCATCAGATCAGACCCTAATCTGCCTCTTGTGGGCACCCAATTACCCACCCACACCCTCAGATCGCCCTTAGACCCCCCTGATCACCTCGCCAGTGCATTGCTTGCATCTATTCTCCCCTCTAATCACACCCTGATCTCCTATCAATCACCCCGTAACCCCCTTTCACAACCTGTCACTGCTACCCATCAGATCAGACCCTAATCTGCCCCTTGCGGGCACCTAAACACCCGTCCACACCCTCAGACCCCCCCTGATCACCTCCCCAGTGCATTATTTACATCTGTTCTCCCCTCTAATCCCCCACTGATCACCCATCAATCACCCCTGTCACTGCTACCCATCAGATCAGACCCTAATCTGCCCCTTGCGGGCACCCAATTACCCGCTCACACTCTCAGATCGCCCTCAGACCCCTCTGATTTGCTCCCCAGTGTATTGCTTGCATCTATTCCCCCCTCTAATCACACCCTGAGACACCCATCAATCACCTCCTGTCACCACCTGTCACCCCCTAGCACACCTACCCATCAGATCAGGCCCTAATCTGCCCCCTGCAGGCTTCTGATCACCCGGCCAAACCCTCACCCACCCCACCGCAGTGACAGAAGTTTTTTTTTCTGATCACTGCTGGCCTCTACGACTTAACTGTGGCTGAGACCAACCGTTATGCCACACAATACGCAACCGAAAATCCAAGACGCTACCATGCCCAGCCTTTTCGGTGGAAACCACTCCAAGTTTCTGAACGTAACATTTTTGGGGCCTTCTCCTTAACATGGGTGTAGTCAAAAAGAATGTATTGCGCTCTTATTGGTCTACGCACCCAATACATCACATGCCCATGTTCTCTGCTGCCATGTCCAGGTCACGATTTGAGAACATCCTGCGCTTTCTGCACTTCAGTGCCAATACAACCTGTCATCTAAGAGGCCACCCTGCTTATGACCAGTTCCACAAAATTCGCCCCCTCATAGGCCACCTGTCATCAAAATTTGCAGATGCTGCCACTGGAGGGGGGTCTGATCTCCTATCTGTACTCTATATTCTCGCAGCCATTAGACCACCATGATGCAGTGGGAATCAGATCTAGGGGTAACTATCTCCAAAGCAATGGTCAAAGTGTTGCTTGACTCTTACAAAAGGAAGTAGCTATTATTCTCACATTGAGACCAACATGAGAATACTACACCGCACCTACCAAACCCCAAATAAGATCCACAACTTTGACCCATCCAGGTCTAAATACTGCTTTTGAGGCTGCGGTCGAGTTGGTTCCTTGGCCCACATTTGGTGGTTCTGTCCACTTGCTCGCAAATGGCTTCTCGGCAGGGGAGTTGGCCACTTGTTGAATTCTTTCCTGACACAGGATGTGGGGGAAGGTTACTGTTGCTCTCAGTAAGAGGAGACAGGGATTACGCACGACCATACGAAAATCGTTGGCGATTGCGCCCGACCTTCCGTAATGTTCGTCACATCTGGGTCTAGTCAAAAAGAATGTATAGCGGTTTTATTGGTCTACGCACTCAATACATTACATGTCCATGTTCTCTGCTGCCATGTCCAGGTCACGATTTGAGAACATCCTGCGCGTCCTGCACTTCAGTGACAATACAAACTGTCATCTAAGAGGCCACCCTGCTTATGACCGGATCCAGACCATTCGCCCCTCATAGACTACCTGTCATCAAAATTTGCAGATGCTTATGCCCCTGAACAGTCATTTTCAGGCATTTGGTTTCCAGACTACTCCGGTTTTGGGTCCCTAAAATGCCAGGGCAGTATAGGAACCCCACAAGTGACCCCATTTTAGAAAGAAGATACCCAAGGTATTCTGTTAGGTGTATGATGAGTTCATAGAAGATTTTATTTTTTGTCACAAGTTAGTGGAAAATGACATTTTGTGAAAAAAACCCAATACAAATCAATTGCCGCTAACTTGTGACAAAAAAGAAAATCTTCTATGAACTCACCATACTCCTAACGGAATACCTTGGGGTATTGTCTTTCTAAAATGGGGTCACTTGTGGGGTTCCTAAACTGCCCTGGCATTTTAGGGGCCCTAAACCGTGAGGAGTAGTCTGGAAATCAAATGCCTCAAAATGACCTGTGAAATCCTACAGGTACTCATAGGACTTTGGGCCCCTTAGCGCACCTAGGCTGCAAAAAAGTGTCACACATGTGGTATCGCCATACTAAGGAGAAGTAGTATAATGTGTTTTGGGGTGTATTTTTTCACATTCCCATGCTGGGTGGGAGAAATACCTCTGTAAATGACAATCTTTTGATTTTTTTTACACACAATTGTCCATTTACAGAGATATTTCTCCCACCCAGGGGTCGAATTTTGTGGAGCCGGTCATAAGCAGGGTGGTCCTTTTTATGACTGGTTTTGTCGTCATTGAAGTGCAGGAAGCGCAGGATGGACTCAAATTGTGTCCTGGACATGGCAGCAGGGTACAAGGGAACATGATGTTCTGGGTTCGTAGACCAATACGACCGCAATACATTCTGTTTCATTAGTCCCAAGTGAAGGATAAGGGCCAAAAAGATTTGTTTATTTGTTCTATGCTTTCACTTCAAAGAACTAGACAGTGAACTATATTGAACTAATTTTAATAAATACTGGAAAACTGGGGTGTTTTAAAACTTTTGACTGGTAGCGCATATACAGTGGCAATTTGACAAGAGTATTTATTTATTTATTGTATTTATAAAGCGCCAACATATTACGTAGTGCTGGACATTAGTTTAGGTTACAGACAATATTTAGGGGTGACATACAGCAAAATGACAATACCTGAATACAAGAAAGACCAGATCACGCAGCACAGTATGAGTACAAGGTAATGCTTAGTCACTGGAGGGAAGCATGGAGATTAGGCAAGTTAGGTTCACTCAGATGCATAGCATGGGTTCACAGTAATGGAGGTGCATGATCAGGTAGGACACAAAAGGAGGAGGACCCTGCCCAAAGGCTTACAATCTAGAGGGAGAGGTAAGGACACGAAAGGTAGGGGACCAGAGTTCAGCTGTGGGTTTAGAGCACTTGTGAGGAGTAGTAGGCCAGAGTGAAAAGGTGAGTTTTGAGGGCCTTCTTGAAGATGTTGAAGGAGGGGGTTGCCCTAATGGGTGGAGGTAGGGAGTTCCATAGTGTTGGAACAGCTCTTGAGAAGTCCTGGAGGCGTGCATGGGACTGGGTGATGCGGGGGGCGGTTAGGCGAAGTTCATTGGAAGAGCGAAGTGAGCGGCTAGGTGTGTACCTCTGAGTAAGATCAGAAATGTAGGTTGGACAGGTTTTGTGGACGGATTTGTAGGTCAGACACAGTATCTTGAATCTGATTCTGGACTGGATAGGAAGCCAGTGGAGGGATTCAAGGAGGGGATCCGCTGTGGTGGAGCGATGGGAGCAGTGGATAATTCTGGCTGCTGCATTCATGATGGACTGCAGTGGGGCTGTTAAGGTCATAGGGAGACCGGACAGAAGGGCTTTGCAGTAGTCAAGGCGGGAAATTATGAGGGCATGGATGAAGAGTTTGGTGGTGGCAGAGGTTAGGAAAGGGCGCAGATCTTGCAGATGTTACGGAGATGGAAGTTGTAGGACTTTGTGAGGTTTTGGATGTGGGGAGTGAAGGAGAGTGCGGAGTCCAGGGTGACACCCAGACAGCGGGCTTGAGAGGTAGGGCGAATGGTAGTGTGGTTAACAGTGACATATCTATAACATATCTATCAAGGAAGTGTACAGAAGAGATAAATTGCTGCCCCAATGGTAAAGGAAGACATCTCTGAGTTTCCACGGCAACTCTTGTGATAGATGCCTTTCTGCATATCAATATGTAGAAATTATACTCATGGCTATACTTTTAAAGGGGCACTACAGAGAAAAACTGTAAAATTTAAAATATGTGCAAACATATACAAATAAGAAGTACATTTTTTCCAGAGTAAAATGAGCCATAAATTACTTTTCTCCTATGTCACTGTCACTTACAGTAGGTTGTAGAAATCTGACAGAAGTGACAGGTTTTGGAGTAGTCCATCTCTTTATAGGGGATTCTCAGGGATTTATTTTCAAAAGCACTTAGTGAATGGCAGTTGCTCTGTCCAACTGCCAAAAAACTGTGTATGCTCAGTCTGGGATTTTATCAGGGCTGATAACAAGCAAGCTGAGCAGTGAAGGATGAAACAGAGAGCAGGGTAGGTGTTTTCTCTAATGTTCCCACTGATATATATGGTAAAATACATGAGGGTGCTTAGTCTCTGGTTCACTTTAAAGACACTAGTGGTAATGCCTCTTAAACTCTCAAAACTGCTCACTGCTGCCTGGTAACTGCTTGCTGAGCACACTGCTCAACAGTCCGTGGAAAAGAGGCCTAAGGTCTGGAACCCACTAGAGTGATTTTGTGAGCGTTTAGGGAGCGATTCAAACCGCTAGCCATTTCCCTAAATGCTCAGCTAATGTTAATGGATGGGCCAAATTCCACTGGAGCGATTGCGATTACCAAAATCGCAAATGCAGGACATGCAGCATTTTTAGCATTCAGCAATTAGCGTTAGCGTTTCTGCAATGTAAAGTATATAAACAATGGTATAATCGCTTTTCAAAACCTAGACAGAGCGATTTTGCTAGCGTTTTTACATGACTGCACACTGTAAAAAAGTTAAAATCAATTGAAAGGACCAATCAGAATTAAAAACGTTAATCGCTACACAATTGCTGGCAAAAAGCTGACAATTTTTAAAAACGCTACCAAAATTGCTCATGAAATCACTTACAAACTGCTCATACAAAACGTTAGCGATTGTGATTAGCGATAGTGTTTTGTAGTGGGTTCCAGGACTCACGCTGAAAGTTTGTAAGTACAAACGCATTTGCAACTCAACGCAACTAATATATGTGTATTTCTTATGGATTAGAGAAAGGGATTATTGTGACCAACTGGGGATTATCTGGAGTACTAGTTTGTATGAGAGTTAATTTGGCATTCTGCAGAGAAAAAAAATAAAATGATAAACAGGGCAGTAGCTTAGGCAGAAACGCTAGCATTGCAGAAAACGCACATAATGCAAGTCAATGTGCGTTTTGAAAAACGCTGGTCTTGCTGCATATTTTTCCAAAACGCACATATAGAAAGTCAATGGTGACGCAGAGGTATTGCGTTTTACTGCGATTTTTTTATGCAGTTTCTATTTTTTTTTTTTCTTTAAAGTAGTTTGATGATGCATTTTTGCTTCTTGTTGACTTCCTAGTGATTTACATAAAACGCATAACAAACGCATGCAAAACTCATGCGATTTATATATGCAAACCGCAAGAAAAACGCATGTGCGGAACAAAAACACAAACAGCAAACGCACAGAAAACGCACTAAAAATGCACAAACTCATATGCAGCAAAACGCTACCTTTCCTACACTGCCTAGTGTGTTCCTACCTTAAACCAAGAGAGATCGAATTGCCCCAGTTTTGCTAGTGCCAGCTTTACTAAGCTCCATCTGCTACATTTCCTCATCTCCAGTGCTTATCGGTTTGTGTGCACACTGAGGACATCATCACACATCTCATTAGTAAAAAGCCTGGACTATCCTCAGACTGTTCCAGTATCTTCACCCTACTCTCATGCATGTAGCAAGGAAATGAACAGCGCTACTTAAAAACAGGCAAGTGCCTACCTGCAAAAGAGTGCAAGCCCCACTTGTGGGATATAATACACACCGAGCATACACATGACCTGTCTACCACTGGAGGAGGATGTTAGTTTCCTGTAACAGCTTGCATGCAACCTATTAAGTACTCGTCCCTCCCACTGCGAAGAAGTCGATCCTCCATGGGAGGGGCCTAACACTAACTAAATCCTAACCTATGTATATGCATAGCCTGGGTGCGGCTAATCAAATAAAATCGAAATTTGAAAATTGCGCAAAAGGTGGATCAGCGCAACACCAGGCCGCCTCCGAATGGCCTCCAATCAGAGGTGCGCTGAGCCCCCCCAGAAACTACAAACGCACCTTGAACCCAAACAGAAGCTCTGCATATACACCAAAAGCATGGCTGTTAAGTGGGAGCAGCTGACCAAAAACGAAATAAATTAGTACATAGCAAGGAAATGAACAGCGCTACTTAAAAACAGGCAAGTGCCTACCTGCAAAAGAGTGCAAGCCCCACTTGTGGGATATAATACACACCGAGCATACACATGACCTGTCTACCACTGGAGGAGGATGTTAGTTTCCTGTAACAGCTTGCACGCAACCTATTAAGTACTCGTCCCTCCCACTGTGAAGAAGTCGATCCTCCATGGGAGGGGCCTAACACTAACTAAATCCTAACCTATGTATATGCATAGCCTGGGTGCGGCTAATCAAATAAAATCGAAATTTGAAAATTGCGCAAAAGGTGGATCAGCGCAACACCAGGCCGCCTCCGAATGGCCTCCAATCAGAGGTGCGCTGATCCCCCCCAGAAACTACAAACGCACCTTGAACCCAAACAGAAGCTCTGCATATACACCAAAAGCATGGCTGTTAAGTGGGAGCAGCTGACCAAAAACGAAATAAATTAGTACATAGCAAGGAAATGAACAGCGCTACTTAAAAACAGGCAAGTGCCTACCTGCAAAAGAGTGCAAGCCCCACTTGTGGGATATAATACACACCGAGCATACACATGACCTGTCTACCACTGGAGGAGGATGTTAGTTTCCTGTAACAGCTTGCATGCAACCTATTAAGTACTCGTCCCTCCCACTGCGAAGAAGTCGATCCTCCATGGGAGGGGCCTAACACTAACTAAATCCTAACCTATGTATATGCATAGCCTGGGTGCGGCTATGCATATCAGATCGGAATTATCTACAATGTTTATAGGGTCGGCCTCATCCTCAAAGGACCATTGATCTAGATGTATATTTTGATTATTGCAAAGTTTAAATAGTTTCTCCATTTGGAGATTCTAAATGCATTTTAACCCCCTTGCTGGTCCAATTCCCGCGGCAAGGGGCCAGCACAGCACTTTTTTTTTTCTTTTTTTAAATCATGTAGCGAGCCTAGGGCTTGCTACATGATAGCTGCTGAGCAGCGGCATCCCCACAGCCACTCTGATCGCCTCCGGCGATCAGAGTAAGCAGGACATCCCGTTCAGCCACTCTGGGGGGAGAGGAGGGTGCCAACATGGGTGGGTGGTAGGGTGCCACTTTGGGTGGAAGAAGGGTGCCACTCTGGGGGGAGAGGAGGGTGCCAACCTGGGTGGGTAGGAGTGGGTGCCACATTGGGTGGGGTGAAGGGTGCCACTCTGGGGGGAGAAGAGGGAGGAGGATGCAACTCTGGGTGGGTAGGAGTGGGTGGGTAGGAGGGTGCCATTGTGGGGGAAGAGGACAGAGGAGGGTGCCAACATGGGTGGGTGGGAGAAGGGGGGCCACTCTGGGGGGAGGAGGGTGCCAACATGGGTGGGTGGTAGGGTGTCACTTTGGGTGGGAGAAGGGTGCCACTCTGGGGGGAGATGAGGAGTCCAACCTGGGTGGGTAGGAGTGGGTGGTGCCACATTGGGTGGGGTGAAGGGTGCCACTCTGGGGGGAGAGGAGGAAGGAGGGTGCCACTCTGTAGTGGTGGACTGAAGGGTGCCAGTGGGGAGAAAGCAAGATCGCGGCACCAGCCGCCGAAGTGTAATGTAGGTAGGGGGGGGCGACATCACTCCTCCCTCCCTCTCCATCAGTGCCCCCCTTTTGAGTCCCCTTGCAGAGAGCGCGCAGCAGGCGTTTAGTTTACCTGAGTCTCTGCGTTTCAGCCGGCTTCTTCATTCTACTTCCTGTTTCGCGTTATGGGAAACAGGTAATAGAATGAAGCTGGTCAGAACGCAGAGACTCAGGTAAACTAAACGCCTGCTGCGTGTTCTCTGCAAGGGGACTCAAAAGAGGGGCACTTGATGGAGAGGGAGGGTGGAGTGATGTTGGCCTCCCTCCCCGCATTACACTTCGATAGCTGGTGCTGCGATCTCCCTTTCTCTCCACTGGCATGGGTGGAGTGCTGCAGGGGGGGGGGGATTCGGGGCATCGGTAACACCCCCCCTGCATGTGCCAGTGAAATCGCCAGCGCTATCGCAAGTGCTGGCGATTTGGTGAGCGCTTTTCAAATCGCTTTTCCTTGCGCTTTTTGCTTAGAAAAGCTCTTTTGTAAGCGTTTTTGCTCAGCGATTAATTTTTACACTTCCCGAAATTAGTCAGGAAGTGAACTCTTTGACCCCCAAATTAATAAATACAATGTATTTATTCACTAAAGTGCTTTTTCAATGCTGTTTGCGATTTCCCTATACTTTATATTGAACACAAATGATCAGAAAAAAGGTACCGGTGCAGCGTTTGCATACTCATGTATGAACACTCTCATAGGAAATCATTGCACAAGCGCTTTTAGAACGATTTTAAAAAATCACCATCGCTTAAAAATAAACGAAAACGCTCATAGTGCTATTTAAATATATATATTTTCTATATGCGTAGATTAAGTTATCATTTACAAAAAATTAATGGCGTAATTGAATACTTCCTAAGATGCATTTGACAACAAAAAAAATGAAATCTACCACGGACTCACCATGCCCCTCTCTGAATACCTTGAAGTGTCTACTTTCCAAAATGGAGTCTTTTGTGGGGTGTGTTTACTGTTCTGGCATTTTGGGGGGTGCTAAATTGTAAGCACCCCTGTAAAGCCTAAAGGTGCTCATTGGACTTTGGGCCCCTTAGCGCAGTTAGGCTGCAAAAAAGTGACACACATGTGCTATTGCCGTATTTGGGAGAAGTAGTATAATGTGTTTTGGGGTGTATTTTTACACATACAGATGCTGGGTGGCAGTGGCGTAGCTACAAACCTCTGGGCCCCGATGCGGAATCTGGATGTGGCCCCCCCCCCCCGGCAACAACAGCCCCCCCTCCCCCGGCAAGCAACACCCGACGGACGCACACACATATAAAAATCCCTATAGCCAGCTATAGGTCCCCCCAGTATAGGTAGCCAGGCATAGTTAAGCCAGTATAGTTGCCCCCGGTATAGGTGAGATAGGCAGGCGCCGCCGGTATAAGTTAGATAGATAGGTGCCCCCAGTACAGGTTAGCTAGGTGGGTGCCTCTAATATAGGTAGCCAGAATAGTTGCCCCCAGCGTAGGTTAGATAGGTAGGTGCCCCCAGTATAGGTTAGTTAGGTAGGTGCCTCCAATATAGGTAGCCAGTTTAGTTGCCACCTGTATAGGCTAGCTAGGTGCCCCCAATACAGGTTAGATAAGTAAGTGCCCCCAGTATAGTTAGATAGGTAGGTGCCCCCCAGTATAAATTAGATTAGGTCGGTGCCCCCTAGTATAGGTTAGATTAGGTAGGTGCCCCCCAGTATAGGTTAGATTAGGTAGCTTCCCCTTCAGGATAGATTAGGTAGCTGCCCCCAGGATAGATTAGGTAGGTGCCCCCCAGTATAGGTTAGATTAGGTAGCTGCCCCCCAGGATCGATTAGGTAGCTTCCCCCCAGGATAGATTAGGTAGCTGCCCCCCAGGATTAGGTTAGATTAGGTAGCTGCCCCCCAGGATAGATTAGGTAGCTGCCCCCCAGGATAGATTAGGTAGGTGCCCCCCAGGATAGATTAGGTAGCTGCCCCCCAGGATAGATTAGGTAGCTGCCCCTAGGATAGATTAGGTAGGTGCCCCCCAGTATAGGTTAGATTAGTTAGCTGCCCCCCAGGATAGATTAGGTAGCTGCCCCCCAGGATAGATTAGGTAGCTGCCCCCCAGGATAGATTAGGTAGCTGCCCCCCAGGATAGATTAGGTAGCTGCCCCTAGGATAGATTAGGTAGGTGCCCCCCAGTATAGGTTAGATTAGGTGGGTGCCCCCCAGGATTAGGTTAGATTAGGTAGGTGCCCCCCAGTATAGGTTAGATTAGGTGGGTGCCCCCCAGGATAGATTAGGTAGCTGCCCCTAGGATAGATTAGGTAGGTGCCCCCCAGTATAGGTTAGATTAGGTAGGTGCCCCCCAGGATTAGGTTAGATTAGGTAGCTGCCCCCTCCAGGATAGGTTAGGTAGCTGCCCCTAGGATAGATTAGGTAGCTGCCCCTAAAATAGATTAGGTAGGTGCCCCCCAGGATTAGGTTAGATTAGGTAGGTGCCCCCCAGGATTAGGTTAGATTAGGTAGCTGCCCCCCAGGATAGATTAGGTAGCTGCCCCCCAGGATAGATTAGGTAGCTGCCCCCCAGGATAGGTAGCTGCCCCCCAGGATAGATTAGGTAGCTGCTCCCCAGGATAGATTAGGTAGCTGCCCCCCAGGATAGATTAGGTAGCTGCCCCCCAGGATAGATTAGGTAGGTGCCCCCCAGTATAGGTTAGATTAGGTAGGTGCCCCCCAGGATTAGGTTAGATTAGGTAGCTGCCCCCCAGGATAGATTAGGTAGCTGCCCCCAGGTTAGATTAGGTAGCTGCCCCTAGGATAGATTAGGTAGTTGCCCCCCAGTATAGGTTAGATTAGGTAGGTGCCCCCCAGGATAGATTAGGTAGCTGCCCCTAGGATAGATTAGGTAGGTGCCCCCCAGTATAGGTTAGATTAGGTAGGTGCCCCCCAGGATTAGGTTAGATTAGGTAGCTGCCCCCCCGGATAGATTAGGTAGCTGCCCCCCAGGATAGATTAGGTAGCTGCCCCCCAGGATAGATTAGGTAGCTGCCCCCCAGGATAGATTAGGTAGCTGCCCCTAGGATAGATTAGGTAGGTGCCCCCAGGATTAGGTTAGATTAGGTAGCTGCCCCCCAGGATAGATTAGGTAGCTGCCCCCCAGGTTAGATTAGGTAGCTGCCCCTAGGATAGATTAGGTAGCTGCCCCTAGGATAGATTAGGTAGGTGCCCCCTAGTGTTGGGCGAACATCTAAATGTTCGGGTTCGGGCCGAACAGGCCGAACATGGCCGCGATGTTCGGGTGTTCGACCCGAACTCCGAACATAATGGAAGTCAATGGGGACCCGAACTTTTGTGCTTTGTAAAGCCTCCTTACATGCTACATACCCCAAATTTACAGGGTATGTGCACCTTGGGAGTGGGTACAAGAGGGAAAAAAATTTAGCAAAAAGAGCTTATAGTTTTTGAGAAAATTGATTGTAAAGTTTCAAAGGAAAAATTGTCTTTTAAATGCTGAAAATGTCATGTTTCTTTGCACAGGTAACATGGTTTTTACCGCCAGGCAGTCATAAATGTAATAAAGAGAAGAGGTTCCATAAACAGGGACCGGTAACGCTAACCCAGCAGCAGCAGCAGCACACGTGATGGAACAGGAGGAGGCGCAGGAGGAGAAGGCCACGCTTTTTGAGACACAACAACCCAGGCCTTGCATGAGGACAAGAAGCGTGCGGATAGCATGCTTTTTACCGCCATGCAGTCATAAATGTAATAAAGATAAGAGGTTCAATAAACAGGGACCGGTAACGCTAACCCAGCAGCAGCAGCAGCACACGTGATGGAACAGGAGGAGGCGCAGGAGGAGAAGGCCACGCTTTTTGAGACACAACAACCCAGGCCTTGCATGAGGACAAGAAGCGTGCGGATATAGCAGCAATGCTTTTTGCCGCCATGCAGTCATAAATGTAATAAAGAGAAGAGGCTCAATAAACAGGGACCGGTAACGCTAACCCAGCAGCAGCAGCAGCACAGAGCACACGTGACGGAACAGGAGGAGGCGCAGGAGGAGAAGGCCACGCTTTGAGACACAACAACCCAGGCCTTGCATGAGGACAAGAAGCGTGCAGATAGCATGCTTTTTACCGCCATGCAGTCATAAATGTAATAAAGATAAGAGGTTCAATAAACAGGGACCGGTAACGCTAACCCAGCAGCAGCAGCAGCAGCACAGAGCACACATGATGGAACAGGAGGAGGCGCAGGAGGAGAAGGCTACGCTTTGAGACACAACAACCCAGGCCTTGCATGAGGACAAGAAGCGTGCGGATATAGCAATGCTTTTTGCCGCCATGCAGTCATAAATGTAATACAGATGAGAGGTTCAATAAACAGGGACCGGTAACGCTAACCCAGCAGCAGCAGCAGCACAGAGCACACGTGATGGAACAGGAGGAGGCGCAGGAGGAGAAGGCCACGCTTTTTGAGACGCAACCCAGGCCTTGCATGAGGACAAAAAGCGTGCGGATATAGCAATGCTTTTTGCCGCCATGCAGTCATAAATGTAATACAGATGAGAGGTTCAATAAACAGGGACCGGTAACGCTAACCCAGCAGCAGCAGCAGCACAGAGCACACGTGATGGAACAGGAGGAGGCGCAGGAGGAGAAGGCCACGCTTTTTGAGACGCAACCCAGGCCTTGCATGAGGACAAAAAGCGTGCGGATATAGCAATGCTTTTTGCCGCCATGCAGTCATAAATGTAATACAGATGAGAGGTTCCATAAACAGGGACCGGAAACGCTAACCCAGCAGCAGCAGCACACGTGATGGAACAGGAGCAGGCGCAGGAGGAGAAGGCCATGCTTTTTGAGACACAACAACCCAGGCCTTGCATGAGGACAAAAAGCGTGCGGATATAGCAGCAATGCTTTTTGCCGCCATGCAGTCATAAATGTAATACAGATGAGAGGTTCAATAAACAGGGACCGGAAACGCTAAACCATCCCAGATGTTCATTGGTCATGTTACTTGGTTGGGGTCCTGGAGTGTTGCGTAGTCATTTCCAATCCAGGATTGATTCATTTTAATTTGAGTCAGACGGTCTGCATTTTCTGTGGAGAGGCGGATACGTGAACCTTGCAGGCAACGGCATTCTTCAAGCTTCGGGTTATTTTGCTGACCACGTGCTCATGCAACTCAGGCACTGCAGAGCGCGCAAAGTGGTAGCGGCTGGGAACCACGTAACGTGGGATGGCCACTGACATCATGCCCTTGAAGCTGTTTGTCTCCACCACTCGATATGGCAGCATTTCGCAGGCCAGAAGCTTGGCTATGCTGGCTCTTACTGCCACGGCCCGGGGGTCATTTGCTGGCAATTTCCTCTTGCGCTCAAACATCTCCGAGACAGACAACTGAACCGTAGGGCTGCACAACGAAGGGCTGTTGGTTGTTGTGTTTGATGAACACTGGGAGACCTCAAGAGCACTACTCCGGAAAGTGACAGTGTCAGCGTCATCTGATTTTTTGGAATGTTTTGAACCACGCAATGGCTGGGCTACTGCTGCTGCTGAGGCGGGTCTGGTGGTGAGTCTGGTGAACCCAAGGGAGGCAGTGTTGCTGGTGGTACCCTGTCCTGCCGCGTTTGCCCACAGAGTGGGATGTTTGGATAGCATGTGGCGGCTCATGCTGGTGGTGGAGAGGTTGTTAATACTTTTCCCCCTGCTCAGGCGGGTCTTGCACACCTTGCAAATCGCCATGGTAACATCCTCAGTGCAGTCTTCAAAGAAAGCCCAGAATTTGGAGCACCTGCCTTGCTGGCGATTTCTGTTTGCGCCTCTTTTGCCTCTCACTTGAACTTCCACGCTTGTGGTGCCTGAAATTGCGCGCCGCCTACCTTGTGGCACAAGGCGAACTCGTGCAGCAGTGGGTTCTTCAACAGACTCATCTGTGCTGCTGCTACGACGGCGATGTTCTCGTTCACAAACAAAATCTGGGTCTATGTCCACATTGTCCATACCCTCCTCTTCCATCTCCTCAAACTCGTCATATGTCATTGTGGGGGGCCGCCGCCGTGGAGTACAGCTCCCCAGCACAACCGTCAGGGGAAACACCTCTTCCCTTGCCCCTCCCTCTTTCACCGGATTTCTTCCTCATTTCACTTATCCTTACAGTACACGCTGACTGGCAGCAGTACAGTGGCAGTACAGAAATGCTATACAGTGGTGGGTGAGCGGTGTACCACTATTGCCAGCAGCGACACAGAGCACAATGCTATACAGTGGCGGGTGAGCGGTGTACTACTGTTCCCAGCAGACAAAGAGTGGCAGTAAACACAATGCTATATAGTGTGGCTGAGCCGTGTACACAGAGTGGCAGTAAACACAATGCTATATAGTCTGCTATATAGTCACCCCGAACGGGGTGATGTTCTGCAGCACCCGAACAGTGGCGAACACTGTTCGCCCAACACTACTGGGAACGCAGATTTTAGTACCTAAACACACGATACAACATGTTTTCCGGGGTCGGACTCTGAGGCACATACAGATGGTCCCGATCATCATCCTCATCATACAACTCTTCTCCTGAGTCTGACCCACCCACCACCTCTGCCACCCCAACATCCCCAGGCACAGTCACAGACCCCTCATCGTCCTCAACATTAACTTGGGATGCTGGCCTGAGCCCGACCTCCTCCTCCACATCAGGCCCCATCATCCCCTCAATGGCAGCCCTCATTAATCGCTCTGGCGCCGGACCGATGGACACAACGTTCTCCTCCGGGGAGGGCTGCTGCTGACCACTGGCTGCTGGGGTGGATGTTATAGCTTGCGTGGGGCGTTGGCTGTTGCTGTTGTTGGGAGTGCTGCTCACAGCGGAGGTCTCTGAGGAACTCATGGTGAGCTCATATAGTGGTTGACGGTGAGTGGAGTATTACTGATCCCAGCAATATACACACTGACTGGCAGAGTACGCAATGCTATATAGTCTGGCTGAGCCGTGTACACAGAGTGGCAGTGAACAATGCTATATAGTCTGGCTGAGCGGTGTACACAGAGTGGCAGTACACACAATGCTATATAGTCTGGCTGAGCCATGTACACAGAGTGGCAGTAAACAATGGTATATAGTCTGGCTGAGCGGTGTACACAGAGTGTCAGTAAACAATGGTATATAGTCTGGCTGAGCGGTGTACACAGAGTGTCAGTAAACAATGGTATATAGTCTGGCTGAGCGGTGTACACAGAGTGTCAGTAAACAATGGTATATAGTCTGGCTGAGCGGTGTACACCGAGTGTCAGTAAACAATGGTATATAGTCTGGCTGAGCGGTGTACACAGAGTGTCAGTAAACAATGGTATATAGTCTGGCTGAGCGGTGTACACAGAGTGTCAGTAAACAATGGTATATAGTCTGGCTGAGCGGTGTACACAGAGTGTCAGTAAACAATGGTATATAGTCTGGCTGAGCGGTGTACACAGAGTGTCAGTAAACAATGGTATATAGTCTGGCTGAGCGGTGTACACAGAGTGTCAGTAAACAATGGTATATAGTCTGGCTGAGCGGTGTACACCGAGTGTCAGTAAACAATGGTATATAGTCTGGCTGAGCGGTGTACACAGAGTGTCAGTAAACAATGGTATATAGTCTGGCTGAGCGGTGTACACAGAGTGTCAGTAAACAATGGTATATAGTCTGGCTGAGCGGTGTACACAGAGTGTCAGTAAACAATGGTATATAGTCTGGCTGAGCGGTGTACACAGAGTGTCAGTAAACAATGGTATATAGTCTGGCTGAGCGGTGTACACAGAGTGTCAGTAAACAATGGTATATAGTCTGGCTGAGCGGTGTACACAGAGTGGCAGTACACACAATGCTATATAGTCTGGCTGAGCGGTGTACACAGAGTGGCAGTACACACAATGCTATAGAGTCTGGCTGAGCGGTGTACACAGAGTGGCAGTACACACAATGCTATGTAGTCTGGCTGAGCGGTGTACACAGAGTGGCAGTAAACACAATGCTATATATAGCGTGGCTGAGCGAGGTGCACAGTGGCAGTACACACAATGCTATATAGTCAGGCTGAGCCGTGTACACAGAGTGGCAGTACACACAATGCTATATAGTGTGGCTGAGCGAGCGGTGTACTACTATTCCCAGCAGACACAGAACAGTAAACACAATGCTATATAGTGTGGGTGAGCGAGCGGTGTACCACTATTCCCAGCAGACACAGAACAGTAAACAGAATGCTATATAGTGTGGCTGAACGAGCGGTGTACCACTATTCCCAGCAGACACAGAACAGTAAACAGAATGCTATATAGTGTGGCTGAGCGAGCGGTGTACCACTATTCCCAGCAGACACAGAACAGTGAACAGAATGCTATATAGTGTGGCTGAGCGAGCGGTGTACTACTATTCCCAGCAGACACAGAACAGTAAACAGAATGCTATATAGTGTGGCTGAGCGAGGTACACAGAGTGGCAGTAAACAGAATGCTATATAGTGTGGCTGAGCGAGCGGTGTACTACTGTTCCCAGCAGCGACACACAATGACTGGGGGGGACCCTGGCTAGCGTGGCTGGAGAGCGAACTACCCTGCCTGCCTACCCAAAGCTAAACCCACAGAGAAATGGCGGAGATATGACGTGGTTCGGGTATTTATTTACCCGAACCACGTGACCGTTCGGCCAATCAGAGCGCGTTCGGGCCCGAACCACGTGACCCGTTCGGCCAATCACAGCGCTAGCCGAACGTTCGGGGAACGTTCGGCCATGCGCTCTTAGTTCGGCCATGTGGCCGAACGGTTTGGCCGAGCACCGTCAGGTGTTCGGCCGAACTCGAACATCACCCGAACAGGGTGATGTTCTGCAGAACCCGAACAGTGGCGAACACTGTTCGCCCATCACTAGTGCCCCCCAGTATAGGTTAGATTAGGTAGCTGCCCCCCAGGATAGATTAGGTAGCTGCCCCTAGGATAGATTAGGTAGGTGCCCCCCAGTATAGGTTAGATTAGGTAGGTGCCCCCCAGGATTAGGTTAGATTAGGTAGCTGCCCCCCAGGATAGATTAGGTAGCTGCCCCCCAGGATAGATTAGGTAGCTGCCCCCCAGGATAGGGCAGGTAGGTAGGTGCCCCGTCCCCATAATGGAGGGGGGGCCGCAGCCGCGGGGAGGGCAGCCCGACCTCTCCCTCCCTTCCTCTCCCGGCCCCCCCCCCCCCCCCTCAGATGCAGAGTGACGCGCACGGAAGCGCTGTAGGCAGAACTCACCTCCGTCCCTGGTTCCAATCGCCGCTGGTCTCCTCTCTGGCTGGCACTGCATAGATGCTGTTACACACGCAGCTTACTGTTTAGCCGAAAGCTGCGTGTGTAACAGCATCTGTGCAGAGCCAGCCAGAGAGGAGACCAGCGGCGAGTGGAACGCAGGGAGGTCAGTTCTGCCTACAGCGCTTCCGTGCGCGTCACTCTGCATCTGAGGGGGGGGGCCCCGGGGAGAGGAAGGGAGGGAGCGGTCGGGCTGCCCTCCCCGCGGCTGCGGCTCCCCCCTACCAGCGCGCACGGGCCGCATGGCCCTCCAAACGGAGATGGGCCCCCCGGGCACCTCCCCCGCCTCCTCAGGAGCCGGGCACGGTCGCCAAGGCGACCGCTGCGACCACGGGCCCTACGCCCTTGCTGGGTGGGAGAAATATCTCTGTAAATGACAAATGTTTTGATTTTTTTTTTTTACACACAATTGTCCATTTACAGAAAGATTTCTCCCACCCAGCATGGGTATGTGTAAAAATACACCCCAAAACACATTATACTACTTCTCCTGAGTACAGCGATACCACATGTGTGGCACTTTTTTGCACCCTAACTGCGCTAAGGGGCCCAAAGTCCAATGAGTACCTTTAGGATTTCACAGGTCATTTTGAGAAATTTGGTTTCAAGACTAGGCCTCACGGTTTAGGGCCCCTAAAATTCCAGGGCAGTACAGGAACCCCACAAGTGACCCCATTTTAGAAAGAAGACACCCCAAGGTATTCTGTTAGGATTATGGTGAGTTCATAGAAGATTTTATTTTGTCACAAGTTAGAGGAAACTGAGACTGTGACAAAAAATAAAATCTCCTATGCACTTGTCATACACCTAACGGAATACCTTGGGGTGTCTTCTTTCTAAAATGGGGTCATTTGTGGGGTTCCTGTACTGCCCTGGAATTTTAGGGGCCCTAAACCGTGAAGCGTAGTCTTGAAACCAAATTTCTCAAAATGACCTGTGAAATCCTAAAGGTACTCACTGGACTTTGGGCCTCTTAGCGCAGTTAGGCTGCAAAAAAGTGTCACACATGTGGTACCGCCGTACTCAGGAGAAGTAGTATAATGTGTTTTGGGGTGTATTTTACATATACCCATGCTGGGTGGGAGAAATATCTCTGTAAATGACAATTTTTTTGATTTTTTCACACACAATTGTCCATTTACAGAGATATTTCTGCCACCCAGCATGGGTATGTGTAAAAATAAACCCCAAAACACATTATACTACTTCTCCTGAGTACGGCGATACCACATGTGTGACACTTTTTTGCAGCCTAGATGCGCTAAGGGGCCCAACGTCCTATTCACAGGTCATTTTGAGCCATTTGGTTTCTAGACTACTCCTCACGGTTTAGGGCCCCTAAAATGCCAGGGCAGTATAGGAACCCCACAAGTGACCCCATTTTAGAAAGAAGACACCCCAAGGTATTCTGTTAGGTGTATGGTGAGTTCATAGAAGATATATTTTTTGTCACAAGTTAGTGGAAAATGACACTTTGTGAAAAAAAAAAAACAATAAAAATAAATTTCCGCTAACTTATGACAAAAAATAAAATCTTCTATGAACTCGTCATACACCTGACGGAATACCTTGGGGTGTCTTTTTTCTAAAATGGGGTCACTTGTGGGGTTCCAATACTGACCTGGCATTTTAGGGGCCCAAATCCTTGAGGAGTAGTCTGGAAACCAAATGCCTCAAAATGACTGTTCAGGGGTATAAGCATCTGCAAATTTTAGTTTCAAAAGTTTTTATTGAAGTTTTGTAACAAAACAGGTTATGCAGTAAGGTTGCCCAGATAGGGCCAAGGTTACAATGGTATGCTTGGAGGGTAGAACGGAGGTTGACATTGGGAAACAAAAGTGAGTTTGTTAAGTACAGAATCAGCAAGGGTAACAGCAGTATTATGCATGTTCGAGCAGTCAGGAGCTTATATGGTTAAAGAGAATCTGTATGGTTAAACTCGCACAAAAGTAAACATACCAGTGCGTTAGGGGACATCTCCTATTACCCTCTGTCACAATTTCGCTGCTCCTCGCCGCATTAAAAGTGGTTAAAAACAGTTTTAAAAAGTTTGTTTATAAACAAACAAAATGGCCACCAAAACAGGAAGTAGGTTGATGTACAGTATGTCCACACATAGAAAATACATTTTATACACAAGCAGGCTGTATACACCCTTCCTTTTGAATCTCAAGAGATTATTGTGTGTTTCTTTCCCCCTGCAGCTATCTTCCACTGAAGTGTCAGGCTGTTTCTTCCTGCAGAGTGCAGACAGCTCTGCCTGTATGTAATTCCTCAGTATGTGAAAGCCCAGCCAGCTCAGAGGAGGATTTATCCAGCTTGTAAAAGGTAAGAGAGAAGAGAGAAGCTGCACTAATCTAAATAATACACAGGCAGTGTGCAGAGAGGGGCCTGGAGGGGGGAGATGCATCACAGAACCACAACACTGAAGAACTTGGCAGCCTTCCAGACACAGGCCGGCAAGTCTGACAGGAGAGAGATAAGTTGATTTATTACAGAGATAGTGATAGTAGAACGTGCTGCAGTAAGCCAGAACACATTAGAATAGATTTTGGAACTCGTAGGATGGAAGAAAACCGGATGAAATTTTTGTTACGGAGTCTCTTTAAGACCGTGGTTCTTAATTGTTGCGTTTCGGTCAGGGATAGCCATGGCTGCCAGGTTCTGATGAAAGGTAGAGTAGAGTCATTAACGATTGCCAAGAGGCGTTCATTGGTAAGAATATAATTTATAATTTCTTTGGTTTGGGTTAAGGATAGAGTTGATTGAAGCCATTGTCTGGCCAAATGTATTCTGACAGCTTTGGCTATGTGCTGAGCCAATCGGTGCTGAGGGTATTTCCAGTCTTTTTTTAGGTTTGTGGCCTAGCAGAAGGGGGAGTGGGTCGGTTGGTTGTGCTTTTTCAAGCGCCGAGTTAATGAGAACTGATATTTGGTCCCAGTAATTGCGAGCAAGTGGACAGAACCACCAAATGTGGGCCAAGGAACCAACGCGACCGCAGCCTCGAAAGCAGTATTTAGACCTGGATGGGTCAAAGTTGTGGATCTTATTTGGGGTTTGGTAGGTGCGGTGTAGTATTCTCATGTTGGTCTCAATGTGAGAATAATAGCTACTTCCTTTTGTAAGAGTCAAGCAACACTTTGACCATTGCTTTGGAGATAGTTACCCCTAGATCTGATTCCCACTGCATCATGGTGGTCAGCTTGGAGGGTTCTAATTGCTGCGAGAATATAGAGTACAGATAGGAGATCAGACCCCCCTCCAGTGGCAGCATCTGCAAATTTTGATGACAGGTGGTCTATGAGGGGGCGAATTTTGTGGAACTGGTCATAAGCAGGGTGGCCTCTTAGATGACAGGTTGTATTGGCACTGAAGTGCAGAAAGCGCAGGATGTTCTCAAATCGTGACCTGGACATGGCAGCAGAGAACATGGGCATGTGATGTATTGGGTGCGTAGACCGATAAAACCGCTATACATTCTTTTTGACTAGACCCAGATGTGACGAACATTACGGAAGGTCGGGCGCAATCGCCAACGATTTTCGTATGGTCGTGCGTAATCCCTGTCAGTTTTGTGTAAATGTACAATAGATGTCCTTTTTCCTGTCTTCTTACTGAGAGCAACAGTAACCTTCCCCCACATCCTGTGTCAGGAAAGAATTCAACAAGTGGCCAACTCCCCTGCCGAGAAGCCATTTGGCTACACAGCTCATCTTCCCCCAAAAGAAAAACCAGCTCGAACCAGTACGTTTAAAAATTCCCTCCAAGCTCATAGCCTCAAACAAAGGGAACATTAATTTATTAATAATTCAAAATAGGTTTGGCACAGCAAGACAAAAATTACATTCCCTGATACCTAGGAAACAGTTCTGTCATTCACCTGAATTATAATTTTCTAGCTATCAGGAATCAATAGAGAAACCACTTTATCCGGCCTGCGTAGAGCGAATGCAATAGCATAGGCGTGTATAACCTCCTTTGATACAGGGTCGCAAGCCGCTTATGAATATGGTCTTGGATTTGCGATGCGCCAATCTGGGGCGGAGTTTACGCAAATTATTAATAATCAGTACATTTCTTGCTCTGAGTCTGGGGGGCGGCAACCTACTGATTAGGAGGTAAACCCGCCTTAAACACACCTACTTTCCAGGTAGTGACAACCCCAAGACTCAGGTCCTATAAAAGTGGGGCGGGACCAAACCTGCCCAGTTCTACAAATTCCATCGACCAGGAACGTTCATGCAGGCGCTTAAGGAGAGCCAGCGCCTGCAGTGCTCAAGGACTCTAAAGCTGAATGCCTACTTTTAAACTGGACTATTTTTCTTCATTCTTCAAATGGACTGCTCAGCTAACTAAGTAAGAAGTTTCTGATTTTATTCCTTTTTATTTTTAAGCTCTGTGTGTATATGTAAATTGGTGTATATAACTGTATGTAATGCATTTTTGTTATTAAACGTTTTAAAAATCGTTTAGCGGTTATGACCTGTTGCTGAACATACACAATCGTACCTATTCTCCTGAACTCGCTACCCTGTGTTTAATAGAAGTATACATTTATAACCCGTATGCGAGAACCTGGCTCAGATAGTCCGATCTGACCCAGATTCCTGCATACTGCTAGGGGTTAATAGAGTGTTCTCCAAGTCCTAGTATAACTACAGTATCGGGCTGTGTAACTCACTTGGTGGCAGATCTTTGAATTGTATGTGTGAGGTGAATCTGTTGGCATCCGAACGCTCCCTTCGCGAGTCAGTTCATCCAGTCTCAGCCACAATTAAGTCGTAGAGACCAGCAGTGATCATAAAAAAAAAATATGTCACTGCGCTGGGGCTGGTGAGGCTTTGGCTGGGTGATCAGAAGCCCGCAGGGGGCAGATTAGGGCCTGATCTGATGGATAGGAGTGCTAGGGGGGTGACAGGAGGTGATTGATGGGTGTCTCAGGGGGTGATTAGAAGGGAGAATAGATGCAATCAATGCACTGGGGAGGTGAGCGGAAGGGGGTCTGAGGGGGATCTGAGGGTTTGGCTGAGTGATCAGGAGCCCACATGGGGCAAATTAGGACCTGATCTGATGGGTAGGTATGTTAGGGGGTGACAGGAGGTGATTGATGGGTGTCTCAAGGTGTGATTAGAGGGGGGAATAGATGCAAGCAATGCACTGGCGAGGTGATCAGGGCTGGGGTCTGAGGGCGTTCTGAGGGTGTGGGCGGGTGATTGGGTGGCCAAGGGGCAGATTAGGGTCTGACCTGATGGGTGGCAGTGACAGGTGGTAATTGATGGGTGATTGACAGGTGATTACAAGGGAGAATAGATGTATACAGTACACAGGGACGGGGAGGTCTGGGGGGGCTGAGGGCATTCTGAGGGTGTGGGCGGGTGATTGGGTGCCCTAGGGGCAGATAGGGGTCTGATCTGATGGGTAGCAGTGACAGGTGGTGATTGATGGGTGATCAGTGGGTGATTAGATGGCAGAACAGATGTAAATAATGCACTTTGGAGGTGATCTGAGGGTGGGTTTGCGGGCGATCTGACGGTGTCAGCGGGTGATCAGATGCCCCTAAGAGGCAGGCAGGTTACGGTCTGATATGTATAAAGTACACAGGGGGGAGGTCGGGGGGGGGGGGGGGGCGTCTGAGGGCGTTCTGAGGGTGTGGGCGGGTGATTGGGTGCCCTAGGGGGCAGATAGGGGTCTGATCTGAAGGGTAGCAGCGACAGGTGGTGACAGGGGGTGATTGATGGGCGATTAGATGGCAGAACAGAAGTAAACAATGCACTTTGAGGTGATCTGAGGGTGGGTCTGCGGGCGATGTGATGGTGTGGGTGATCAGATGCCCATAAGAGGCAGGTTAGGGTCTGATCTGATGGGTGGCAGTGACAGGTGGTGACAGGGGGTGATTAGGGGGGTGATTTGGAGCAAACAGGGGTCTGAGGGGTGGGCAGGGGGGGGGGGTCTGAGGGTTTCTGTGGGCTATCAGAGGGAAGGGGGGCAGGATCAGTGTGCTTGGGTGCAGACAAGGAAGGCTGCAGCCTGCCCTGGTGGTCCCTCGATCACTGGGACCACCAAGGCAGGAGGCAGCCTGTTTAATACACTTTGTATACATTACAAGCGATCCAGGAGTTAATAACCCGCCGACACTTCCGAACGGCCGGCGGGTTACTGCGCCAGGTGGGCGGAGCCTGTTGCCGGCAGAGCCTGTTGCCACATAACCACGCCCCCCGCCGCCGATGGGTGTATTGCGGTCGTTTAGGCCCAGCCTTTGCCGCCGCCCATCGGCTTAAGGCGGTCGGCAAGTGGTTAAACAAGGTGTGTATGAGACCTGCAGATATCATAGACTACAATTTTTTTCAGGAACTGATCTTTTGCATGTGTACAGCATCTTGCAAACATTTTTATCTGATGGGGAGTTCAGCTCCATAGAATAGACTGTGTAGAGTATGGCTCTCATACTACATGGAAGGAGGTAAAATTGGTCTGTGATCTTTCATTTTCCAAAGACTTTTATCTCAAGTGTGTACCTAACTTTAATGTGAATATATGTGAGTAATAAGATTGTTATGCGATTGTTATGCTAAGTACAGACTTGCAACTATACTGTACAACAAGACAGACCGGGCACTGTCACTTTAATCGCTTTAATTGCTCTTCATGCCACAGATAATGCACAGACATCTGCCATACAACGATGCATCAAACCTGGGTATGTGATGGTGCTGGGGTGCTCGGGATTTGGTATGACCAGGGGATAGAAGGATGGCACTACAGCCGTTTCATGCCAGACCGGCGCTTGCTCATGTGCGTGTGTCCTGTATGCTGACGGTGCCGAGCGGTTTCCTGAAAAAAGTTTTTAAAGGGGTTCTTTCGCGAAAAAAGTAGGCAGTTAAAAAATGTGACAGATGACAGGTTTTGGGCCAGTCCATCTTTTTAAGGGAGATTCTCAGGGCTTTCTTTGTTTTCAACAGCATTTACTGTTGTTCAGGAAATGCTGTTGAAAACAAAGAAAGCCCTGAGAATCCCCCTTAAAAAGATGGACTGGCCCAAAACCTGTCATCTGTCACATTTTTAACTGCCTACTTTTTTCGCGAAAGAACCCCTTTAAGTGGCGCCCCGGTGTCCGTCATTGGTGCAGAGGAGTTGGTGTCAGTAGGGTCGGGGGTGCAGGGGCGGAAACTCGACGTCCACCGGCGGAAAAAAAAGGCAAAAAAAAAAATGCATTGGGCTGCACATGCAAACATATGTTGCATGTCGGTTTCACACTGCAGTAACGTGACAAGGCATAGTGGTGCAAGTGAAGTGGACCTCAAAGTTAAAGAGATACCAAGAATTGAACTTAATCCCAATCAGTAGCTTATACCCTCTTTTGCATGAGAAATCTATTCCTTTTCACAAACAGACCATCAGGGGGTGCTGTATGACTGATATTGTGGTGAAACCCCTCCCACAAGAAACAAGAAAAGTACGTACTTTTGGCAGTTTCCTGTCTGTGAACCTTGCTGCATTGTGGGAAATAGCTGTTTACAGCTGTTTCCAACTGCCAAAAACCATGCAGCAGCTACATCGCCTGCCAACAGTAAAATGTTCACTGGAGTTCCTCTTTAACAATCTACTGCAAACGTGAGAAACATTATACATCACTCAGACACTATCATATAGCTCATGAAACCTGTGATAACATAGTGTTCTACCAAATACACAGTAAAAGTGCATATACCTATTGTGACATTATTACAGCGCAGCTTATTCTTGCCTTATATTGTTTTCTTCTCTTTCACATCAATTAAAATATATCATATTATAATATATTATATTAATTTGCAAATTAAAAACAAATAAAAATGGCAATGATAAAATTACATGATAATGTAGCAAACCTAACTTTAGTGTAAATTTACATATATCAAATGAAAGAGCAATGAATTTCATGGCGGTGTTTCCAGGCGGTCCGTACGCAGTGCATACGGACCCCCCGGAAACCCCTCCGAACTGGCAACACCGCAATATGGCTACATAAAGATTCCTGGCAACGTTATCTATTTTCTATATTGAAGCTTTTTTTTTGTCATGTTCAGAGTGTGGGAAATTAAAAAAAAAAATATAAGGCCCCTTGTCCTGAGCCTCTTTAACTCCTTGTCCACCATGCAGGCTGGGATAGCCAGAATGCAGAGCCCCAGCCGAGTGGGGCTTTGCACCTTGAGCTATGCCAGCCCGCATGGTCAATGGTATGGGGGGGCTCTGAGGTAGAGTGGTGACCAAGCCTTCCCCTCTCCCCCGGAGCCCTTGTCCAATACATGGACAAGGGGCTCTTCCCCACCTCTGGTGCCCCAGGAGGAGGTGAGTGTCGATGATGCCTGGGGGGGTCATGGTGGCATCTAGGAGTTCCTTTTGAGAAGGGGACCCCCAGATGCCCCCCCCCTTTCCAGGAGAAATCAGTATAGGTGTAACATTCTGAGGAGATGCAGCTGCGGGCAGTCAGGATGCCCCCGCAGCTGCGTCGGTTTCCCTGTCAGGCGTTTCGCCTGTCCCCCCCGCATCTAGCACGCCGAGGGGATTGTCAGTGGCTCATAGAGTGGCTTTGTCGCGTGCGCACGCACAGACAGGACCTTTATGCGGGGAGGAGGCTGATGTCAGAGGAGACTCTCGGCAGCTTGGATTGGCTGATGGGCGTGGCAGAGGGGTGTCCTCCGCTTCTTAAGCCTCCGGGAATCACTTGCAAACTGTCTGCTGTTGCGAATGCTTCGTGTGAGCACTCAGACCTTAGATAGTTCCGGTGTGCTTTGATCTGGGAGGAAACCAGGGATTTCACACAAGACTAGGAATTGTTATTACTACTGTTATTATTGCTTGATTATCTGTGTATGACTCTGGCTCTCTTCTGACTACTCTTACGCTATAAGATTCTGTACCTTTGCCCATCTGATCCTGTTGCTGACTCTGCCTGAAATACCTCTATCCTTCTGCCTGCCGATTTTGTACTGTATCCTCCTGTCTGTTGCCGAACCGATCTGTCTGACCACTCTACTCACCAGTGAGCCCTTGTCACTGGTGAGGTTCCTTACTGATAGTACCCACCAGCTCCTCTGGTGAGGTTCTGCCAAACTAATCAGTATTACTGTTGCACCAAGCACTGTAAACTTGCTATTACCTTGTTAGCTATACTTCCATTATTGGTTATTCTGCAGATCACCATATAATCAGATATAGTGTATAGCAGCGGACCAATCCCCTGCGGCATTTGCTGGGCCGTGCCGGGATAGCTTCTGATCCTGTTTAGGCATGCAACTGCGTGTACGGCGCAGTTGAAATTCAAAGTCCAAGAGATCCGCCGCTGATTACCTCAAACTGCAGCCCGTGTGCTGGCTCATGCAGCCTCCTACACACCACTTATCCTCTCGATAAGCCTGTCCGCGTCAGTCTTCTCTGCTTGTTTCGCAGTGGAATTTCTCGATAGACTGAATACTATCTATGGCCCGGCCCTTTTCTGTCTTGTCTTGTCTGCTAGACAGCACTGGGTTCACGGCACCACTGTTATAAATCACCTTTTTCTCCGGCACCAGCAAACTCATCAGCGAGATGTGATGATTTGCTCAGCTGCCTGTGCAGGCAGGCAGCTTTTTGAACATTGTGTGGGTTGGCATGCTGCAGGACTCTGGAGAGAGGAGCTTCTGTCAGTTTTGCAGCTTGTGCTTGCTGAGGAATTTGCATACGTTGTCATGCAAATTGCCTGGCCACATTCATTGGAGGCGTGTACTATAAGTACTATGTGTGTCCCACAATGCTTTGCTGTTCATAAGGAGTCTTCCTGTGAAACACTCTGGAGAGTGTCAGCCATGCTCTTGGTTTGAAGATCAGCTTGGCTTCCTGGAAACTGTGCTAGGCAGATTCCATAGTGCAGTTAGGATTGTTTATCTGTTTGTTTGTTCTGTTGCTGTTGTCCTGTCCCAGCGGTGGTCGACAGGAAATGGTTCTGATCTCTGTTCTTGGAGTATAGCTGGTGCAGCGGTTGCTACCAGCTATCTTTTCTGTTCTGTCTCCTGGGATCGCACTAGCCACTTTTCGCTAGCGCTGTGGATCCTTCTGTTCTGTCTTCCTGGATCGCGCTAGCCACTTTTCGCTAGTGCTGTGGATCCTATCTCTCGCTTGTTCCTGTTTTCGTGTGTCTGTCTTGTCTGCTACGACCGCTTGCTGGAGGCTCGGTGAGGTAACCGTTAGGCAAGCGTTCGCGTCCTCTGTTTCATGTTTGTCTGTCGATGGTTAGTTAGGCGTGCTTGTCTCTATTGTGCTTATCACGTGGAGACCGCGCGTAACCGCGTGCACTGTTGCGAATGAGTGCGGTGTTCGTGGTTAGCTAGCGTTTGTTATTTTCTACTCATTGTATGATTTGCTGTGCCTTTGCTAACCTCGTATTCTGTTCTGCCTTGTGTCACGTCTGGCGATCGCACCTCTCGCGATCGCGTTCCTGTTTCATATCTGCTGTTGTGTGTGCACTGTCGCGGGGTGGCGACTAGGTTGGCGCACACACATACAACCTGTCCCTTTGCTCGTCTCATTCGCAATCGCCTCTCTTGCGATTGCGTTCTGCGCTTCGTACAATTCCTGTCTGGCATTTGTAGAGGTACAGAGGATTGGTTCCTCTGCACTCCCCAGCGCCATCTGCCGACAGGAATTTTCCCTCTACGGGTGCGTAGCACCTTTTGCTGGGTGCCTGCAAATATACGATTGTGGAGGATTTCCGCCGTATCAGCGCACGCGTTGTGCGCTGATCACGGAAAAAGTTCCACAATCGTTACAGTATGAACAGCCCAACCCAAAACCCCAGTGTAGACGGAATTTCCGATTTGTACGATTTTGTCGAATATGGCTCTTGTACCTTTAACCGGTTCAGCGCCGCGGTCCGAAAATCTCATGCATCCGAGCAACGTTCACCTCCCATTCATTCGCCTATAACTTTATTGCTACTTATCACAATGAATTGATCTATAGCTTGTTTTTTCCGCCACCAATTAGGCTTTCTGTGGGTGATACATTTTGCTAAGAGCCACTTTACTGTAAATGCATTTTAACAGGAAGAATAAGAAAAAAACGGAAGAAATTCATTATTTCTCAGTTTTTGGCCATTATAGTTTGAAATTAATATACGCTACCGTAATTAAAACGCATGTATTTTATTTGCCCATCTGTCCCGGTTATTATACCATTTAAACGATGTCCCTATCACAATTTATGGTGCCGATATTTCATTTAGAAATAAAGGTGCATTTTTTCAATTTGCGTCCATCACTATTTATAAGCTTATAATTTTAAATAATATAATAACATATTCTCTTGACATGCATATTTAAAAAGTTCAGACCCTTGGGTAACTATTTATGTTGTTTTTGTTTTTTTTTTTTATTGTTTTTTTTTTTTTTTTTAAATAAAAAAAGTGTATGTGGGTAATTTTTGGTGTGGGAGGGAAACTGCTAATTTTAAATGTAAAATAATGTTTTTTTTTAATCAAAAATGTATGTGGGTGCAGTTTACTATTTGGCCACAAGATGGCCACAGTGAAAAAAGTCCTAGATGCGAACCAGCTCCCATCTAGGAACTAAAATGCATGAGGAGTTGTTTCCTGGGGGCAGAAATACCGCGCTCTCTGGAGAGAAAGCGTCGGTATTTCTGCGGGGAAGTTAGATCGGTGAATGGGAATTATATTCCCATTCACTGATCGGGGGGCTAGCGGCGGGCAGCGGGAGCGCGCGCGGGGGCGCGCCCGATCGCGCGCACGAGCCGGCGGCAGCACCAGTGCCTATCTGGACGAGGAAGCTCGTCCAGATAGGCCGAACTGGTTAAGAGATTTAAAAAACTTGAACCTGAATCAGCAGACGAATTTTTGTCTGAGTGTACGAAACTGTTAGCGAACCCTGAATTCCAATGCACCCCAGTGTCTACCTGGGCCCCCCAAATGGTCTACATTCTGTTGGGGGGCGAAATGTCAATGTGGGCTTATGATGTGTTAGATCATACCACCCTGAGTCAAAGACCCCTGGAATTCTTGGCCTTTTTAATTCACAATTGGCTGAGATTACCTCAATTACCATACCCCCTTAATGAGTTGTTGTCAGCAGCTCAATCAGCTGTTCCATCTACTCTTTCATCAATAAAGCAGCCATCCAAAGCCTCTAAGTCTAAACGTAAAAGATCTAGGAAGGCTTCCCAGCGGAAAGATCCGTTGCCCATAGCAACCACAAATAAAGAGGTTATTTATGTCAAGTCTGAAATGGGCAAAACCATGCAGTATGATAATGATGTTTATAATGCATCTGCTGATCAGTTTCCAGGTTTTTTGCCCCAATACAAAGCTTATGTGGATCCTGCTATAGGTAGGATCGCACACTACATTAAAGCAGTTAAAAAATCTGTTCTTGTTCCTGAACTCCACCCCTATGGAGATTATCTGGATACTGGCCTGTTTGAACCCCCATTTGCTTCCTGGGATGTTGGGGCCTTGCTGGAGGAATTCGATTTTGATTGGAAAGCCTCTTGCGATTTTTACATCGCAAAAAGCGAAGATGTCTTGAATGCTTGTCTCGATTCTATGTACCTTCTGATTGATTCCGATGAATGTGACAAGGATGATGTGGATCTGGTGATCTATGTATGGCAAACGATTTTGGATGAGTTGCACACACACCAACCAATTGATTCCAATAAAGAGACATCGTTGTCGGATGATTGTTCCTGTCTTTCTGGGGTAAAGCATGAGAGTCTTGACTTTGTGCAATCTGAAATGAATGAGTATGCTGCTGTGGTTGATTCCTGTGCGAATCCTGAAGGATTCTCTCCTGACAGTGTGCAGTTTGAATCTGTGCGATCTGATGCCTGTTTCTCGGATGTTCCTGCAGATTGTGATCGGCATGAGTCTGCCGGTTTCCTCAAGGATGTGTGGGATCATTTGTCATTTAGAAACAGATCTTTGAGATCTTCCATCTGTGACCCTGCTATGGGGAAAGTTTCTCGACTGTGCAGCGTCAAAAGTAAAATTAATGTGCCTAATAAAGTTTATCCTGTTGATGTCGCTATTTCTTCTGCAAATGAGTCTCTGTCTCACCCTGTTCTCACCTGTAAGGGCCTGTTGCCTGGGGACAGTTGCTCCAGCGGTTCGGTCCTAGATGCCTTGCAGTCTGCTCCGCAGATCGCGGAGGTTTGCGCTATGGAAGCGTCAGTTTCACAACCTAAAGTGATTTTTGATTCGCAGGTTTTGCGTCCTGGCTCTTTGGATTTGACATTGTTGGCCGAATCTAAGAGTGAGACAGCGCTTCGGTTTTGCGAATCTGACTCTGAAACATTGTTGCTGGGTCCAGAGAGAGTTTCTCTGAGCCTGCCCTGTACCATGAATAACAATATGATGTCCAATCACACTGACATTAGTGAGTCACTTTCTTGCTCTGAGGGAAGTGCTGATTCTGCACCCTGTACTCTGGATGAGTCAATGTGGCCTTGCTTAGAATCCCATGCAGTGTCCCTAGAGGCTTGTCTGGGTATTGCCACTATACTCAGCTGTTTTTCTGCAGTTTTGGAGTTGCAAGCTAGTTTGACTGCTACGCAGAATTCTGGGTGCAGCGAGATTAAAGTTAGGGAGTCAGTGTGTGGTTCAGTGAATATTCCTGTACATTCCGCTCATGATGATGAAATTCAGTCTCAGTTTATGGTGGAACTTTCCCTGGGACATCTGCCCTGTTCACAAAATAAAGTTCCAGTTTTGCCCTGTAACATGGATAGTACAGAATCCTTCTTAGAAAACTTGAAAAATTATGTTCCTGAGGTCTTGTTTGATGTTCTGGAGGTCTCCGAGTTCCTCCCAAAGGGTGCAGAACTTGTAGGAGATGTCTCCTGCCCCCCAAGTCCTTCTGAGGTGTTGCCCTCTTCCGTAGGCATTGCTGCCTTGCTGGCTACCTTTTCAGCTCTGGTGGAGCTTCAGTCATGTGTAGTCAATGATGATATTGCAGTCACAGAAATTTCCGAATTTGAATCCGAGTCTTCTTTTGAAAGTCCAGTGCTTGAGACCATTGCTCGTGATGATTTTCTGCCCGGTCCTGGTTTTGGTTTCCTCGTGTCGGACTCTGAGGTTGGCAGTTCCCCAACATATCCTGAGGTTTCTCCTGTGCTGGTGTACCCCAATGTGCTCTGTGACCCAGAAAGCCCAAGTGTGCCTCGGTTACCAGCACACTCAGATGCTTCCTCGGTGGAGACATGTTCTGATTTAGCCTGCCTGCTTGCATGCCCAGAAGTGGTCCCTGAAAGTCTTGATCTTGATGGGTGTCCTCGTAATTCTGAGTCTGGAATTGTCATTGGTTCCATAGGGGTTCTTGATAGTTCTCCATGTGAGCCTGGTGATTGTTCTGCCCTCTTGGGATCTCTGTGGAGCTTCAAAAGGTTCTGGGAGATTCCGGGAAAAATTTTGCTTGGTACCCTGGATAAGATCAACGGTGGCTTTTGTGTTGTAAGGGACACTTCAAACAGGTTTTGTGGCAGATTTGGTATTTTCGGACGCTCCTTGGAAGGTGGTGGGTATTGTCTGGAGGGTTTCGGTGGCTTCTTCTCTGGTATCCACAGTCCTGATGGGTGTTACGCTGAGACTTGTAGTGCTGATAGGCATGTTTCGGTGGCTTCTGTTTCCGATGAGGTCAGTTTCGGGTGGACTGACTCTGAAATTGGACTTTGTCGGGCTGTCCCGACCTTCATGAGTCTTCAGTTTGAGTCTGTTGCTAATAGCACTTTTGAGGGTCGTCTGGAATTCGACCCTGGAGGGGGGGGATACTGTGATGATTTGCTCAGCTGCCTGTGCAGGCAGGCAGCTTTTTGACCATTGTGTGGGTTTGCATGCTGCAGGACTCTGGAGAGAGGAGCTTCTGTCAGTTTTGCAGCTTGTGCTTGCTGAGGAATTTGCATACGTTGTCATGCAAATTGCCTGGCCACATTCATTGGAGGCGTGTACTATAAGTACTATGTGTGTCCCAAAATGCTTTGCTGTTCATAAGGAGTCTTCCTGTGAAACACTCTGGAGAGTGTCAGCCATGCTCTTGGTTTGAAGATCAGCTTAGAGTAATTCCTGGAAACTGTGCTAGGCAGATTCCACAGTGCAGTTAGGATTGTTTATCTGTTTGTTCTGTTGCTGTTGTCCTGTCCCAGCGGTGGTCGACAGGAAATGGTTCTGATCTCTGTTCTTGGAGTATAGCTGGTGCAGCGGTTGCTACCAGCTATCTCTTCTGTTCTGTCTCCTGGGATCGCGCTAGCCACTTTTCGCTAGTGCTGTGGATCCTATCTCTCGCTTGTCCCTGTTTTCGTGTGTCTGTCTTGTCTGCTACGACCGCTTGCTGGAGGCTTGGTGAGGTAACCGTTAGGCAAGCGTTCGCGTCCTCTGTTTCATGTTTGTCTGTCGATGGTTAGTTAGGCGTGCTTGTCTCTATTGTGCTTATCACGTGGAGACCGCGCATAACCGCGTGCACTGTTGCGAATGAGTGTGGTGTTCGCGGTTAGCTAGCGTTTGTTATTTTCCGCATCTACTCATTGTATGATTTGCTGTGCCTTTGCTAACCTCGTATTCTGTTCTGATCTGCCTTGTGTCACGTCTGGCGATCGCACCTCTCGCAATCGCGTTCCTGTTTCATATGTGCTGTTGTGTGTGCACTGTCGCGGGGTGGCAACTAGGTTGGCGCACACACATACAACCTGTCCCTTTGCTCATCTCATTCGCAATCGCCTCTCTTGCGATTGCGTTCTGCGCTTCGTACAATTCCTGTCTGGCATTTGTGGAGGTACAGAGGATTGGTTCCTCTGCACTCTCCAGCGCCATCTGCCGACAGGAATTTTCCCTCTATGGGTGCGTAGCACCTTTTGCTGGGTGCCTGCAAATATACGCTTGTGGAGGATTTCCGCCGTATCAGCGCACGCGTTGTGCGCTGATCACGGAGAAAGTTCCACAATCGTTACACGAGAGTTGCAAACACGACTCATCACAGCAAGCAGGAGATAGACTTTCTCAGTCGTCTTCAAAGTATAAGTTGTTTATTCAGGAAACAGATATACAGATACAGTTCATCATATCCTAGCCAAGCAAATCCTCATGTTGCGTTACAGCTGCGTGATTACCTTCCTGCTGAAAATAATCAGGTCCTCCTTATGTAGATACTACGATACATCTAGACTAACTATGTACAGCATCCATTATACCAGATTACATAAAGAAAGGAAATAATTAGGGGTTCCAGTCAGCATATAGAGAGCATGAAAGTAGGAATCAGAGTGCCCTCCGTTGGCCTGCCCGGCCCTTTAATACTGACTAGGAAAGAGTTAAATGTGACCTCATCTTAGCCATCCCCCAGACCCGGCTACTGGCTTCGACCCCTCGTGGTGTTATAATACCCACCTACTCAATTAATATTCAATGCCACTTTTCACTTACTTACAAGAATGTGATATTTTGTAAATATGGCCTATGTTGATTGTTCTCGTAGTCCATATGTCTGGGGCAGTGTAGGCCTGTGGCCTTCCTTGAGGAACATGTTCTCAGTATCTGCTTGTATCATCTGCTTCAAGCAGACACTGAGATGCTTCTGCCTGCATCACAAGAAACTCTATTTTAAAGGTATACTCTGCGAACAAGCCTTTTACCTAAAACTCAGTCCAAATAACTGAGGCCTACTTAAATTATAACAACAATAACCAGACTTCTGTTTGCTACACCAATCGTTACAGAACAGCAGACCAAAAATGTCTATGGAGACACTATGCACTCAGGTCGGCCGTTAACGACCTTACCAATACGGTCAACACACAGCAGACACAAATTAATTTACTGTCTGAGGTAGTGAACCGACTTCAAAAGACCAATGCATCAGTGCCATCCCCTATTGTTAGTCAACCCAGGATGCCTCATCCTGAAAGATTTTCAGGGCACCGAAAATTGTGTGCACCTGATTTTTCGAAATTTTAAGCATCGTTGCCTATCATTTTGAGTTACACCCGGTATCTTCGGGTTCTGAGAGTCAGCGAGTTACCTTTATAAAGACTTTATTATCTGGTGACTCGCAGACTTGGGCTTACAGTCTCCCCAATGGTCATGGGGCATTAACATCAGTTCAAGAATTTTTTAAAGCAATGGCTATTATATACGATGATCTAGATTTAGCTATGACGTCAGAGAGGAGACTCAAAACTCTCGGACAAGGTCAGAACACTGTTGAAATTTACGCTGCTGAGTTTAGAAAGTGGGCGGTGTCAGCCAGATGGGGGCAGTATGCTTTACTAGACTGTTTTTTATCAGGGTTATCTGATGCTGTTGCTGATCTGATGTTAAGCCACCCAGAACCTAAAACGGTAGACGAGGCAATCTCTTTAGCTGTCGAGATTGACCGTCGAGTTCGTTACCAAAGGCAAACTCGAGGTAGAGCATCAGGAAGGCATTCCTCTGTTCCTTTCTCTACCCCTTCTTCTCCTCCTCAGGACGAACCGATGCAAATCAGACAATCCAGACTCTCTGAGGTTGAGAAAAATAGGAGACGTTCTGAGAGACTCTGCCTGTACTGTGCAGAGAAGGGTCATGTGGTACAAACCTGTCCCAGGAATGCGGAAAACTTTATCGCCTAGGTGTAGCTGGAGGTACTACCCTAGGCGATTCTGTGTTACCTCTAAAGAATAGTCGCTCACTTCTCCCATGTTCTATCACCTGGGGAGATCAAGTCCAGTCTACCCAGGCTTTTATAGACTCGAGGTCCGCAGCAAATTTTATGGATTATGATTTTGCTGTTAAGTTTGGTTTTCCTCTTCTCTCTTTGGGACGTTAGATTGTTGTTACTGCAGTGGATGATTCACCACTGCAAGGCAAACAACCTCTTTCTCATACTCCTGTACTGTTGTGTCAAATAGGGGCTTTGCATAAAGAACCGATACAGTTCTTTGTACTCAAGATGGCTACCTTCACTGTGATCCTTGGTATGCTGTGGCTTCAAAAACATTCCGCTCAGATCGACTGGAGTTCCAGGCAAATGTTGAGCTGGTCCTCCTACTGCCATCATCATTGTATGGAAAAAGTCACGGTGTGTGCTACTAAGGTTCAAGTGGAAGGATTGCCTATTCAGTATTCTGATTTTGCTGACGTTTTTTGCCCCAAGGCGGCAGACAAACTTCCTCGTCATTGAAGTTTTGACTGCCCCATTGACTTGAGATCAGGTTGTATGCCCCCTAGAGGCCATTTATATAACCTTTTTGGGCCTGAAAAACTTGCCATGCAGGAGTATATTAACCTCCTTAGCGGTAACCCCGTGTGTGACACGGGGTAAGCCGTCGGAGGGTGCTGCTCAGGCCCTGCTGGGCCGATTTAAATATATTTTTTTTTCGCTGGACGCAGCTAGCACTTTGCTAGCTGCGCCAGCACCCCGATCGCCGCCGCTGCTATCCGGTGCGGCGCGCGGCACCCCCCACCCAGACCCCGTGCGCTGCCTGGCCAATCAGTGCCAGGCAGCGCCGAGGGTTGGATCCGGAGTCCCAATGACGTCCCGACGTCGCTGACGTCATCCTGCCCCGTCGCCATGGCGACGGGGGAAGCCCTCCAGGAAATCCCGTTCTTCGAACGGGATTTCCTGATCGGAGATCGCCGAAGGCGATCGAAGCGGGCGGGGGGATGCCGCTGAGCAGCGGCTATCATGTAGCGAGCCCTGGGCCCTCGCTACATGATTTAAAAAAAAAAAAATTAAAAAAAAACTGCTGCGCTGCCCCCTGGCGGTATTTTTCATACCGCCAAGGGGGTTAAAGAAAATTTAGCCAAAGGTTTCATCCGTCCATCTAGATCCCCGGCCGGGGCAGGTTTCTTTTTTGTACAAAAGAAAGACGGTGACCTTCGGCCATGCATCGATTACAGAGAATTGAATAAAATTACTGTAAAAAATCGTTACCCTCTTCCTCTGATTGATGACTTATTCGCTCAGATTACTGATGCAGGTATATTCACTAAACTCGATCTCAGAGGGGCATACAACCTGATTCGCATAAGAAAGAGTGACGAGTGGAAGACGGCGTTCATCACACCCGATGGGCACTACGAGTACCTTGTGATGCACTTCGGGTTGTGCAACGCACCCGCCATCTTCCAGGAGTTGATTAACGAAGTCTTTAGGGAGGTTCTGGGGCGGTTCGTCCTAGTCTACTTAGATGACATACTCATTTTCTCATCTAATATTGCTGAACACAGGGAACATGTGAAGTATGTTTTAAGGAAACTACGACAAAATTCCTTGTATGCTAAACTCGAGAAGAGTCTATTCGAAGTTTCTGAAGTTCCTTTCCTGGGGTACATAATCTTCACCACAGGACTCTCTATGGACCCCAGGAAGGTTTCTGCTGTCCTGGAGTGGCCCCAACATTTAGGGTTGAAGGCACTCCAGCGATTTCTTGGTTTCGCTAACTATTACAGGAAGTTTATCAAAGGATTTTCTTCTGTGGTCTCACCTCTCACTGAGCTTACCAAAAAGGGGGCAGATACATACAATTGGTCAGCAGAAGCTCAGTCTGCATTTTCATCACTTAAAAAATTGTTCTGCTCCGCCCCCATTTTAAGACATGTGGACATTACTCTCCCATTCATTGTTGAGGTGGATGCTTCGGAGATCAGGGTTGGGGCTGTATTGACTCAGCACTCCGTCCTGCAGGGCAGGTTGCACCCTTGTGCTTTTTTCTCTAGGAAGTTTTCCCCCGCTGAGAGAAATTATGATATTGGGAATCGAGAACTATTGGCCATCAAACTTGCGTTTGAGGAATGGCGACATTGGCTCGAGGGGGCTGAACATACTATCACAGTCTATACCGATCACAAGAACTTAGAGTATATTGAAGGGGCTAAACGCCTCAGTCCCAGACAAGCCCGTTGGTCCCTGTTTTTCAAGAGATTCAGATTCATTGTTACATACAAACCTGGTAGTAAGAAAGAACGTCAAGGCTGATGCATTATCCAGATGTTTCGAGCTCGAGACAATACAGCCCTCGACTCCTGAAAGCATCCTCCCCAAGAAAGTGGTTCTGGCTGCTACTGAGACTTGGGAGGATTGGGCATCTACTCTGAAACCTTATCAGCAGGAGGTTCCAGAGGGGAAACCAGATGGAGTTCTCTTTGTACCACTACAATTCCGATTAAACATTCTTCATGTTTTCCATTCTCATAAGAATGCAGGGCATCCAGGGGTTGCCAGAACACAGGAGCTGCTAGACAGATGTGTTTGGTGGCCATCTATTGTGCCGTCCAGGCGTGCTTCTGTGGGTACTCTACAGTCGCTACCAATGCATGAACAACCATGGACCCATCTGTCTATGGATTTTGTGGGTGAGCTGCCCAGATCTGAGGGGAAAACAGTCATCTGGGTGGTAGTTGATAGGTTCAGTAAGATGGCCCATTTTATCCCGCTGGACGGACTCCCCTCTGCTCAGGAACTGGCAGAACTCTTCATTCACCACATTTTCCGGCTGCATGGTATCCCGGAGAATGTGGTGTCAGACAGGGGAGTCCAGTTCGTCTCCAAGTTCTGGAGGGCGTTCTGTCATCACTTAGGTATGAACCTATAATTTTCCTCCGGCTACCACCCACAGACTAATGGACAAACGGAAAGGGTTAACCAGTCCCTTGAGCAGTTCCTCAGGTGCTATGTGGCAGATGTTCAATTGGACTGGGTGAAGTTTTTGCCATTCGCAGAGTTTGCCTATAATAACTTGAGGAGCACCTCTTCAGGTTTCTCCCCGTTCCAGGTTGTAACGGGGAGATCACCCAAGTTCTCTCCACTGCCAGTAGTGTAATTTCCTTTTCCTGCCCTGAAAGAGTGGCAGGGAACTTTGAAGGAGATTTGGAGTTTGGTCAAAAGAAACCTAGGAAAGGCCTTTCAGACCCAGAAAAAACAAGCAGGTAAGAGACGCTCAGTGGAGTGGGATTTTGCACCAGGTGATATGGTGTGGGTGTCTACCAGGCATTTGGCTTTGAAACAACCCTCTGCGAAGTTGGGTCCCAGATTTATAGGTCCATACCCCGTGTCCAAAAAGATCAATAGTGTAACATATGTCATTTCTCTACCTTCCTGTATGAGAGGTGTGAAGTCATTCCATGTGTCTCTGTTGAAATCTGCTGTGCATGTGGATTCCTCTCAACCCCCCCGTGGTGATTGATGGGGAACCTGAGTTTGAGATAGAGCAAATTTTGGACTCTCGACGGGTGCAGAACTCCATACAGTACCTTGTTCACTGGAAGGGGTATGGGCCTGAGGAGAGATCTTGGGTACCAGGGCATCGTATGCATGCAGAGGAACTTAAGGAAAAGTTTCATGAATTGCATCCTGAGAAGCCAGGTAGACCGTGTCCGGAGTCCACGTCTCAAGGGGAGGGGGGGGGGGGGGTACTGTAACATTCTGTGGAGATGCAGCTGCCGGCAGTCAGGATGCCCCCGCAGCTGCTTCGGTTTCCGTCGGGCGTTTTGCCTGTCACCCCGGCGTCTAGCAAGCCGAGGGGATTGTCAGTGGCTCATAGAGTGGCTTTGTCGCACGCGCACTGACAGGACCTCTATGCGGGGAGGAGGCGCGTCAGCTGACCTGCCGGTCGGCTGACGTCAGGGGAGGCTCTCGGCAGCTCGGATTGGCTGATGGGCGTGGGCGTGGCAGAGGGGTGTCCTCCGCTTCTTAAGCCTCCGGGAATCACTTGCAAACTGTCTGCTGTTGCGAATGCTTCGTGTGAGCACTCAGACCTTAGATAGTTCCGGTGTGCTTTGATCTGGGAGGAAACCAGAGATTTCACACAAGACTAGGAATTGTTATTACTACTGTTATTATTGCTTGATTATCTGTGTATGACTCTGGCTCTCTTCTGACTACTCTTACGTTATAAGATTCTGTACCTTTGCCCATCTGATCCTGTTGCTGACTCTGCCTGAAATACCTCTATCCTTCTGCCTGCCGATTTTGTACTGTATCCTCCTGTCTGTTGCCGAACCGATCTGTCTGACCACTCTACTCACCAGTGAGCCCTTGTCACTGGTGAGGTTCCTTACTGATAGTACCCACCAGCTTCTCTGGTGAGGTTCTGCCAAACTAATCAGTATTACTGTTGCACCAAGCACTGTAAACTTGCTATTACCTTGTTAGCTATACTTGCATTATTGGTGATTCTGCAGATCACCATATAATCAGGTATAGTGTCTGATTTATTGGTGATACTGCAGATCACACAATAACCAGACTTCTGTTTACTACACCAATCATTACAATAGGGGTACAAAGTAACCCTTACCCATTTCCACAAAGGGTTAAATGAAAAAAAAACACAATGAAAAAAGTCATTTAATATTCTAAATTAACCACAAATACTTACTTGTATCTTTTAACACACACAGTTCCCACGCCAATATCCTCAGAAATTACCCATACCAATATCCTCTATCTTGCGACCTTGATTGAAGATCTCCACCAACCCGTGCACCCGCCGCCACGAAACCGCCGGTCCCCACGCATCTCTAGCTATACTTAGTATAGCTAGTGCCAAAGCATATCTGAATTTCCCTCCAAGGCTCCCCATTGGTTTATTAACAGACCAATGGGGAGCCTCGGAGGCAAATTCAAAGATGCTTTAGCTCTGCTATACTAAGTATAGCTAGAGCTGCGTCTCCCTCTCTGTCCTCCGTGGCTCCCGCTCTCCTGCCCGCCCACTCGCCATTCGCCTGCCATTGAAGTCTATGGAGATTCGCACATTTTTGCAGAGATTCAAATTTGAAATTCGCAAACCCAAAATTTGATATTCGGCCCATCACTATATATTACTATTATTTTTGCATATATGGGCTTGTAATTAGTGATGGACATAAAACAAATAAAATATTTTCACCATACATTGTACTAGGGAAATATTTTAAACGTTGTAATAACCGAGACAAATGCGGAAATAAAATGTGTGGGTTTTATCCACAGTGGAACGTTTTATTTTAAAACAATAATGGCTGAAAACTGAGAAATAATGATTTTTTTCCATTTTTTTCTTATTATTTCCGTTAACCTCCTTGCCGGTTATCCCGAGTTCAGGATTTCTCAGGCCCCGCTGGGCCGATTTGCATATTTTTTTTTATTGCACGCAGCTAGCACTTTGCTAGCTGCGTGCATATTCCGATCGCCGCCGATTCGCCGCACCGCCCCCCCCCCCAGACCCCTTGCGCAGCCTGGCCAATCAGTGCCAGGCAGCGCTGAGGGGTGGATCGGGATTCCCTCTGACGTCCCGACGTCCATCACGTTGGTGACGTCATCCCGCCCCATCGCCATGGCGACCGGGGAAGCCCAGCAGGAAATCCCTTTCTGAACGGGATGTCCTGCTTACTCTGATCGCCGGAGGCGATCGGAGTGGCTGTGGGGATGCCGCTGCTCAGCGGCTATCATGTAGCAAGCCCTGGGCTCGCTACATGATTTAAAAAAAGAAAAAAAAAAGTGCTGTGCTGCCCCCTTGCTGCGGGAATTGGACCGGCAAGGGGGTTAAAATGCATTTAGAATCTCCAAATGGAGAAACTATTTAAACTTCGCAATAATCAAAATATACATCTAGATCAATGGTCCTTTGAGGATGAGGCCGACCCTATAAACATTGTAGATAATTCCGATCTGATAGCTACAACAAGGTTATAAAAAAAGAGTATAGTAGGTTGGGTAATACCAGAATTATGTTAGATATGGATCCATCCCCACCCTCTCCTCTGAGTGAAGCCCCCCCCCCCCCCCCCTATAACCCCCAGCTACCAAAACTGGGAGAGTCTGGGTGTTACAGCATCATTTCGGGAAAAGAACCAAGGTAGTTAGAAGCTAGATAGGCGTACAAAAATAAGGAGCTATAAGTTTAGTTTACTATATGACGAGCGGAAATCTACCTCCCTAGGGTAGTACTAAAGAGTTCCCAAGCCTTAAATAGCTAATTGAAAGCAAGAATTGGGTTGTTGCCCATACGTCTTAGCAATGTTGAAGAAATTTATCTTTGCATGTGTGTACATTTTGTACAATAGTCTATGGATAGTTATAAGACTTGACTAACATTCTTTGTTTTCTTCTTTATGTTATGTAACTGTATGTAAAAGAAAGACACATGCATGTACATTTTAAGCAACGTATACAAACTGCTGTAAGTTTATTGTTGAAAAATTTAATAAAAACTATTGATTAAAAAAAAATGCATTTAGAATAAAATAATTATTAGCAAAATGTACCACCCAAAGAAAGCATAATTGGTGGCAAAAAACCCCCGACCAAGATATAGATCATTTAATTGTGATAAGGAGTGATAATGTTATTGGCCAATCAAAGGGAGGAGCATTGACAGGTGAAAATTGTTCTGGTGCATAAGGAGAAAAACCCCTCAGTGGTGAAGCCTGGTACACACTATTAGGCCTCTTTTCCATGGACATCTGCTGAAAACCTTTATGGAGATGAAGATTTCATTTTTCAGCACGACCTGGCACCTGCCCACAGTGCCAAAACCACTGGTAAATGGTTTACTGACCATGGTATTACTGTGCTCAGTTGGCCTGCCAACTCTCCTGACCTGAACCCCATAGAGAATCTGTGGGATATTGTGAAGAGAAAGTCGAGAGATGCAAGACCCAACACTCTGGATGAGCTTAAGGCCGCTATCAAAGCATCCTGGGCCTCCATAACACCTGAGCAGTGCCACAGGCTGATTGCCTCCATGCCACGCCGCATTGAAGCAGTCATTTCTGCAAAAGGATTCCCGACCAAGTATTGAGTGCATAACTGAACATAATTATTTGAAGGTTGACTTTTTTTGTTTTAAAAACACTTTTCTTGTATTGGTCGGATGAAATATGCAAATTTTTTGAGATAGGAAATTTGGGTTTTCATGAGCTGTATGCCAAAATCATCAATATTAAAACAATAAAAGGCTTGAACTACTTCAGTTGTGTGTATTTGAATCTAAAATATATGAAAGCCTAATGTTTATCAGTACATTACAGAAAATAATGAACTTTATCACAATATGCTAATTTTTTGAGAAGATCCTGTATTTGTGAAATGTGATTGGCTGCCTTTAGAGTACAGGCTTGAAAAAGAATAAGACCCATATGCAATTCAATTTTTCATCTGACTTTTCTCCTAGGAGTTATTTTGAAACTTGTTAATAAAATGACGGTACTTATTCATTAGCCGGGCGCATCCGGCAGGTGGCGACAAAACTCCACCAGAGTTACATCTTTCCCTACTATCCATGTCGGCCTGGAGGGGGAATAGTAATTAGCGCCACCTGCCGGATGCGCCCGGCTAACAGATAAATACCAAAATGACTTTTAAACCATCAGCAAGCAAAAGATTGCTCAAAATAATTTTGATAGTACTTTTTACCTACTTGTTGATACTTTTTCCATTGCAAAGTGCTAAAATTTTATTTGAGGACCAGTGCACACCAAAATCGTTAACACATCCTCAAAACGCTAGAGGTTTTTGGAGCAGATTTCAGAGCGATTCTAGGCATGCTTTAAGACGTTTTCTAAACATGCCTAGCTTTTTTTGGAGCATTTTTGTGTAGCAGATTACAAATATTGTTAGGCCCGGTTCACATTGGCGTTATTTTGCGTACCGCAGCTGGACCGCATATTGTGGAAACAGAACGGACGAGAAAGGGTCCAATGTTTATCAATGGATCCGTACGCACTCGTCCGTTCCTCCTCATCCGAATGCGGATTGCGGTCCGGATTTTTCCAACCTGCGCCGTTTTTCCTGACCGGGACCTCCGTCCACCGCCGCCGGGACGGATCCGGACAAATTACCCAGCACAGCAGGAACCAATGAAAAACGGAAGTGCACAGCACACTTCCGGATGAAAGCCGGTCATTGTACCGCAATTCCTGTGGGGTTTCTATGGTACAGGCGGCCATCTGGACAGCGAAACGCATGTGCCCAGCGCCGGACAGCCCCCAGCCTCCTAGAGGTGCCAGGGAATTTCTCCACCGAGGACCCGACCGTCCAGGCGCAGCCCTGCGGGACAAGGGGCACGCAGACCACTGGATCCATGGTCCACACAGCAGTCTCTCTCTCTCAAAGGATGATGTCCACACAGCAGGCTCTCTCCAAAAATGACCCCAGCGCTTTTCCAGACCTTCCAGACCCTTCTTTGAAAACGGATCCAAATCCGCATGCAGAACGGAAGTAAATCCGGATGCAAACTGAACGTGAACTGACCGGATCCGGATGGCAAACGGATGTTCTCAGACCGGACCGGATCCGTACCACTGGTCAGTATTTGCAGAAAACGCAAGTGTGAACCGGGCCTTACAGTAAAAGCTGTTACTGAACTGCTTCTGTAACAAAAACGCCTGAAAAAAACGCTCTGATCTAGCGTTTTCCAGAGCGGTTTGAGCTTTTGTTACACAGAGGCAGAAATGCTTCTGCAAACCGCAAAAAGTGCTGCAGGACCCATGTTTGCGGTTTGCAAAAGACCTCAAACCGCTGGTGTGCACCATCCCATGGAAATACATTAGCCAAGCGTTTTCACAGGCGGAAGCGGTTTGGAAAACGCTACAAAAACCGGTGTGCACCAGTCCTTAAATGGAAGATGAAAATTTTTCTTCTAGGAGAAAACTTAGGTGAAAAAGTGAATTGCATATAGGCCCCAGTGAGAGTTTGTTTGTGGCTTATTGTGCATAAATTAGTATTTGGGTGGATAGGGTGTGTGTTTGGGTCAGGGGAGGTACAACCTCAGTTGTCTGAGAACAGTTATCAGCCCTGTAGGGGATAATTTAAAGGTGAAGAATACAGCAATGACTGTCCGTATTATAAAGTAAGGCTTGGTGCACACATAGCACAGCGTGAAAGGTTGCGTTTTCTGTCATGTGCGAGGCGGGGTTTTTTTGTGTGCGTTTTTACTGCATTTGCATTAGTGTTTTTTTTCCGCAGATGCGTTTTTCAAGCGTATTTATGAGTTTGTGTTTTGTATATACAAAACCCATATGCGTTTTATGCTAATCACTAAGAAGACAACAGGAAGCGGAAATACATCAGAAAACAGTTTGAATAAAAACGCATGAAAAACGCATTCCATTGCATTCCTATTGACTTTCATTATGTGCGTTTTTTGAATATTATGCAACAAAACCTGCGTTTTTAAAAACCCATGTTTTAAAACATATATGCATTTTTATATGTGTTTTTTCCTGCGGCCTATAGACTTCCGTTACTGTCAAAAACGCAACATTTTCCGCAACGCTAGCATTTCTGCAAAGTGGCCAGAGGAATTTAGAGACTTATGGCAGCCTTAAAGAGAACCCGAGGTGGGAATTACTTTTACTATTGGGGCACAGAGGCTGGTTGTGCGCACTAAGACCAGCCTCTGTTGCCCCATCGTGTGTCTCCATGTCCCCCCTGCTCGCCGCTATACCCCCCGCATTGCTGGCGACACGCAGCGTGTCGCCAGCTCAATGTTTACCTTGCGCTGTCAGTCAGCGCTGCTCCCCTGCCTCCTCCGCATCGGCGCACCCGCCCGTGTCCCTTCCCTCCCGCTGATAGGAGGGAAGTGACGCGGCGGGTGGCGCCGATGCGGAGGAGGCGGGGGAGCGGCGCTGACTGACAGCGCAAGGTAAACATTGAGCTGGCGACACGCTGCGTGTCGCCAGCAATGCGGGGGGTATAGCGGCGAGCAGGGGGGACATGGAGACACACGATGGGGCAACAGAGGCTGGTCTTAGTGCGCACAACCAGCCTCTGTGCCCCAATAGTAAAAGTAATTCCCACCTCGGGTTCTCTTTAATGTAGCCACAGTGTTTATGGACAGTGATAATTGGCAGGAATAGCCATATATGGCATATGGATTGAGACTCCTGCCAATCCGACTCAAGTGCAATTTTTCAGTGCTTAGTGGTTGCTATTGCTGTCTGTGCCACCGCTAAGGCTACTTACACACCAGGAGGTTGCGTTTAGGGGACGTTATAGGGCACATAACTCGCCCCTAACGCACATAACTCGCCCCTAACGCAACGCCTGGTGGTGTTGGAGCAGGACGCTACCAAGAGCCGCGTTACAAGCAGCTCTTGGTGCGCCTGCTCTGTCGGAGGCACTGCGGAGACCACGTGAGCGGAGCTCTCCGCTTCACGTGGCCCCGCCAGCCAATCAGAGGCCGCTCCAAAGAGTAAACACTGCAAGTGCAGTGAATGCCAAGTAGCCATGTGCCTGGCTACGTAGCGGCCTCTCCCCGCCTCCTCTCCGCCCCTAAAATAAAAAAAAAAACACCCGTACTGAGCATGTGCAAACAGTCTAACGCGGCTTCGCCGCGTATAAAGTACTGCATGCAGTACGTTGTCTTGACGTGAAGCGTTACTGTGTAACGCAACGTGGGCACTGTGAACAGCCCATTGATTTTTCATTGCTGTGCGGTGGGGGTGCGTTACAGGCTGCTCTAACGTGCACCTGTAACGTCCCACTGTGAAAGCAGCCTTAGTGGAAGAATGGTGCTTACTTTTAGTGGCTGGCTATGTGATGCAGAGCATCAATTTGTTTGTCATATGAAGTGTATATTTTTCAAGTCCAGTTAAAATTGTTTTTGTCTAACTCATCTATGTGCTCAACCATCTTTCTCTTATGTGCATTTTTTGTATACATATATTTTCATGTACATTCTTGTGTGCCTGCATTTTGTACCCCTCCATCCACACATTTGACCTTTGTCTGGCTCATCTATGCCCTTGCTCCTTTCTCATAATTGCATTTTTTGCGTGCATTCTTGTGTGCCTTCATTTCCTACATCTATGTGCCTAACCTTTTGCCTCACATTTGCATTTTTTTTGCATGTACAATTCATTTACATGCATGCATGCATTCTTGTGTGCCTAAATTTCTTGTATTTGGTAACCCTGCATCCGGACATTTGACCTTTGTCCACCTCATCTATGCACTCACCCATCTTCCTCTTTTTTTTTTTTTTTTCTTACTACATTTTTGCATGTATATATTTTGCGTGCAATCTTGAGTACCTGCACACTTATTTTGCATGCATTTGTTCTGCATGCACACTTTTTTTTTCATGTGTGCTTACATTTTGTGACTCTGCATCCAGACATTCAATTTGTTTTCCTTGTGTTTGCATCATGAGTGATTCATTTTGGGGTGTGGTTTTGGGTCAGTTCTGTAGCTGGTGTGTGGAGGGGGTGGAAAGGTCTTCCATGGCATGGTTCAACCACACCCAGAATGGGAAACTCCCCTCTCTTCTGCCACAACCCTCTGACATCCTCTTCCACCTCTCTCCAGTGACCAGAAAGTTGCTGAGTGCGAACCAACTGCCTGACTCAATTCCAATTCAGTCATTAAGGATATGGTGATTGGGGTGAGAGTGATCTAGGCCGACATAATTGGGATTTGGAGAAATGTAGAGAGTCTACACAGTAAGACGGTGTGTTTGATGCAACGTTATGGTCGCATAACGTGCCCCTAATGTAACGCATTGAAAGACTATAACTTGGATGTTATGTAGCACTGCGTTTGGTGCGCCGTCTTCATCGCACAGTGATAAAATGAAAACGGCGCATGCGTTAAAAAAAACAAAAAAAACATGAGCATGTGCAAACAGTCGAATGCAGCTAAAAAAGTGTATAACGCATAGCATGCAGAACTTTCATTTAACATGCAGCGTTAGACACCAAAGCAACATCTGCACTGTGAACAGTCCATTGATTTTTCATTGCTGTAAGTTATTGTGCGTTACATATTGTTGTAACGTGCGACTTTAACGTCGCTCTGTGAAAGAGCCCTTAAGGAATACTATCAATGCCTAAGTGTTCTAAAATGACAATGTACAAATAATGTCTAAGCAGCTGTGTAAACATTTTACTACTTTTCATGTTAAATATCAGAGGCAAAAGTTTAATTTATTGAGTAGGATTTAGCTATATTGGGACAAATCAATTGCAGAAGGGGTGTCTGCTTCAATGCACAGCCAGTGTTGCATATCAGACTACAGAGTATTTTTCTCAGAAAGCAAAAACTGTATGAAAAGCTGTGACAAAAGCTGTGAGCTTTCTCTCTCACACACACACAGGCCTAGTGCACACCAGAGCGGTTCAACTGCGGTTTGCGATCCGCTTCCGGGTGCGGATCCGCTAGGGTAATGTATTTCAATGGGCTGGTGCACACCAGAGCGGGAGACGTTTTGCAGAAACGCATACTCCCGGGCTGCTGCAGATTTTGGATTGCGGATGCGTTTCTGCCTCAATGTTAATAAAGCGGAATATAACCCTGCATTTCAACTTTGCTCTAAAACATTATTTACAGCATATTATATGCAAAAAGCATTT